>NC_134372.1:33186190-33340565 GCF_035582795.1 Mycteria americana
TTTGGTTTTGCTCATTCTATACTGAAGATGATACTCAAACATTGTAGTAATATATTCAGACCTGCTTTGTGTAGTTTTCTCTGATTTCTGCCATGTCCATGACAAACTCCATTTTTCTTATATCTTCAGGAATTTTGGGGTTTTTTTTCCACTGATTTTTTTTTTTCCACATACTTCCTAACTGATGTCAAATTTACTGTTTATTATTACCTTTTTACATTTGCCATGTGTAAAGATGTTCTCTTCTTTATTCACACTGAAAACTAATACAGACCTTGGCAGCAATAAGGGTACAGTGTTGGCATGGGTATTTGATTTTGTTAATTTTAAGGACAACCTGTTCACTGATCTTAAAGTGCATCATAGGTGGGATGTGATTTAAAACAATGATCCTAAATAAACAATTACTTTTTTTTCTTGTACAGTTTTCACTGAAATTGTAGGAAGAATAAAGGCCTGCAACAAACATGCTTACAAAATTCAAAGAAAAGATAATAGATTTGCATTGGTTCCAAATATCGTCATCTAGATGAACACCAAGGACAATGTTTAGTTATAGATTAATAATCCATGGTACAAAGAGTTCTGAACAAATTGGGGGAAAACATAAAGCTACAATATTAAGCAAAGCCAAGGCTGAAGGTCAGCCTGCAGTTACTAACCATGCTCAGTTATATTATTTTTAGTGATGACACAACATTTAAGCTATTGAACTTGGCACCACAAACAGCCATGCATATTGTACAAAGTAAAGAAGTATGCAATTGGTTGGGGTTGATTGTTATGTTTCTGTTTATGAAGTCCGTGGACTCTGGTCTATTCTCAGTCAAATGTAGCCTCAGCATCCAGCCTGAATAAACCTCACAGCTGTAATCCAGCTGCAAATAAGACAGGGCAAAAATATTAGGTGCAGGTGCTACTGTGTACACATTATGAGCCAGAAACCAAAAAAGGTAAGGCATAAAGACAGATTATCTTCTGCAGAAGGAGCTGGGTGCAGCTGTCACAAGGGCTTTAGAGATAATGCCTTTACACAGTGAAGTCTCTGTTGCAGAACTTTAAACTCCACTTGTTCATGTAGACAAGGTTGCCAAAGTGATGAGAGAAGAGCAGACTGCACAGTCTTCTGGAGGGGCTGGGTTAGCCCACACTGAAGTATGTGCAGCTCCAGTTACAGTGCCGGAAATCACCAAACTGTCCAGTTTAAAGTTAGCCTGGGCATGTCTATACAATCTGGAGTGTAGCCCAATCCATAAACAGCCTCACAGGCCATTGCTCTGTAGACAGCACAGACCCTGGTTTTGCATAGTCATAGGGGTGAATGCTGTGAATAGCATTAATTGCCCTATGTCCAAAAGGAGATTTCTGTGCCACTACCAAGTTCCCCAGGGCAGCTTGCCAGCTACGATAGTGACTCTGCTGAATGGAGTTACCCTGACCTTCTCTAGATACCATAATCTACTCCTCAAGCTATCAGTTTATCACAGGTGTTTTCTTATAGTTGGTAACTGTCATCTTCTGACAGTGATGCCCAGGTGATTTAAGAATTTACCTCCAGTAAACTGAGAGAAAAGGTGGACTTCTTGGTTTATGTCTTTGAGTGCTCCACAGAACGTGATTTAGCGTTGATGTCACCCAAGCCAATTTTTTCTGTTCAAGAAAGTATTTTGCAACTACCAAATTCTGTAGTTGAAAGTAATTATCAAAACAGAAAAAGGATATAACAACAACAACAACAACAAAAAAGTAGTACTGTGAACTGTTGGTATGAAACTTTTTTTTTAGTAGAAATAACTTAGTGGTTTTGCTTTAACAATTATGAGCTTAATATACCCAAAACTTCCATCAATTTTTCTAGCCTAGGTTTTGTCCCTACCTGAATGCTAATAGTATAATCACATAACATCATAAAGTATCAAACCCTGGTAAAATAATTCCAAGCAAAACAAATGAGAAGCCATGGGAAATTATAGCATAGGATCTTGACAAGTTAAAATAGGAAACAGTTAAGTACACCACGTGCCATTCTAGGATTTGTGTGTGAGACTGTATAGGGAGTGCACAGACACTCCTGATGTTCATATAAAACACATGCAGAAATTTCACCTGTTATTCTATGGGAATAAGTTATGTACACTCTTCAAAATTATAACAAAACCAGAAAATGTAAACTATTAAAATGAGATATAATACTGGGCAATAGCAATTTATTTATAAAAATGTGTCATTTGCATTTATGAACACTGTTCAACTTCCATGCATGTTTTTGCTGTTTTCAAATAACAAATTGACCTTTTCAAATTCATAATGAGGTATGAAATAAATGAGAGAGTACTGAAGGTGAGTCATTCATTAATCATAAGCAAAACAGGGCCAAAATCAAGGACACAGGAGCACAAACTGTAAAAGTAATAGGTTGCATAATCATTGTATTTAATATTAACTACATTATGTTTTTCATGTGAGTTCTGAGAAGTTGATTTTTTATGTTTACATGAAACTAATCCAAGGTAAATTTTATTTCTCAATATTATTTTATCCTAGTGGTTACTCTCTTTTTAATAAAGTAGAAGACAATTCTAGTTTGTCAAGTTATTGTGAGGATTTAATAGAGAGGCTTAGCAGGAACCTTTAAGCCTACTGAAACTTTTGATTTAAGATATTCCACTTTTGACTAGAAAGTACCAAATCGTATAGCTAACATTCCCTTCTTGTTTCTCATGGCAGATCTCCCATTAAGGACATAAATTCACCTGGAATTGGTTGTTTTGGCCAAAATAAATTGTTATTCATATTCGGCTGTCAGAGAAAGACAGACCAAGAACTATTATTTGAACCATTCTGGGCCTTTATCCTTCAAGAGTTCAATCCACAGTGATTACACAATGTGCAACAAGGTTGTTCACAATTTACAGGTGACTGAGTATTTAAATGGCTGGGATAGCTCAAATGGATATAATAATAATAATAATTTTTTCCCCCATGTCAGATTTCAACTAAAACACAAGAACAAATTAGGTTGGAGGAAAATAAGGTGGACTGGTGACACAGCGAGGAGTCAACTCAAACTCGCTAAACAGATGCATCTCCCTGTTCCATACATATTTGTTCTCTCATTTGGGTGGAGCTAGTATTGACGCTACTCTTACTTGTTATTTCAGAATTTGCTGGACCAAGAAGGAGAAAAAGAGAGAAGAAAAGTGCAGAATGAGAACTATGCACATAACTTACAGGAAGGTAATGTTGTGTTTTGCAGCCCTCAGTGTGATATTCACACCCTTGTCAGCTTTGTGTGTCTGTAACTCATCTGCGTAGACCAGCAGTGATGAGGGTGACCAGCCTTCCTGTGAGCCGTGTGCCGAAATCCCAGCACGGCCGACAGCCGTGGGCCACGCACCACCTCCCTGGGGAGCACAGGGAGGCTCTGGGCAGCTCTCTGCAGGAGCCTCTCTGTTCCCGTACAGCATGGATCACACTAGGGTCTCTGCAACCCAGCTCTGCTGGCCTTGTGCTCCATACTAGTTCATCTTTTCTGCAGAAAAAAATTGGGGTTACCCAGCAGCTCTTGCCTTGCCTCAGTCCTGTTAGTGGTCACGGGGGCTGTTTCCATGCGGTGCTCTGTGTCCAGGCACACGGACTTGTTGGAGTGCACTGAAACCGGGCTGCAGGTGCACTGATGTGCCCTGCAATCTTGTCTTCTATGTTTGCACCACAGTCTGGAAGAAGTGTTCCTGGGTCCTCCAGCCAATGGACTCATGTCGTAGTCCTGATGTAGGAGCTGCACTTGAACTGCTTATTAGTCCCATGTGGTTGTCCTCACTGTCATACACAAAGCCTCTGTGGTTTGCACGCTTTAGGTACAGCCCACTCCATGAAATGCTGTAGCCCATGTTAGAAAGGCTGTAGCTGTAACATGGGTCAGAGAAGCTGTACTGCATGCCTTGTGACTTGGGATCTGCCTCAGAGCAGTCTTTGCTCATGCTCTTTCTTAGCTATAATTATGCATGTTGTTTAGGTGCATAGCAACGTCTGAATAAACATTTGACTACATCCAGACTATAAAATAGGTATTAATAGGCCAGTGTTTAATATTTAGGTGGAAGTCATGATTTCTCAATATTTCCATTATCAATCTTTGCAACTTGAAACAAAGTTCTCTCGGCAATTCTGTATTCAGAGGAAAAAAAAAAGTCTCTGTTGATTAAAGGTACATACTTTTATCTCCTTCATATGTTTTCCATAACCCTTGATAAAGAAAGTATCTTAATTTTTAAAACTCCCATTTAACCAATTTCCTACCTTCTCTACTCCAACCTTTCTACATTTTATAAGTTATATTGGTGTTAGATTCACACAGTGCTTAAGGTGTTCCTTCCTTATATGAGAATATATATATGTAAGCTGCAAGGTGTTAAAACCAATAATTGTTAGTGATGTTTTTCTTTCTAAAGAAATATAAAGGGCATGATGTTCAATGACTAGATCTAAATGAGATTTTAGGATTGGATGGTTTTAGGGAGAAAAAAAAGGTCACCAAATTTTATTGTGAGTTGAATGGTATACTATTAAGACTGAGGAATTTGCCCAGGTTTATTAAAAATCATATGTTCCACTCAGGCCTGTGTAAGTGGGGAGATTCCCATAACATATTTACCTTCATTTTAGATGCAGGTGGTTTAAACGTGGTGCTTTGGTTTAGATTCCAGAGCAAATAGGTTACCTATGATATTATCATTCCCAGGAATGGATTGCCAAGCACTGCCTTTCTCAGGCAATATGGTTAAATGGTACACCCTGTCCCCAGTGGCCCTCTGCTTGACTGCTTTTCCCAAGCTCCAGATCAATCTTTAACTCCTCACTTTTAAATTAGGATGAAATACCGTGGAGAAGAAAGGGAACATAAATACTTCCAAAATTCAAGCAAATAGGATTTGTCACTCTTCCCTCTCCTAAACAAGACACTTACAATTATGAGGCCCATGAAGTATTCTCTGTGCTGGACCAATTATTTCTGAATTTTTTTTGAACCAGTCTCTAACCTTCCAGCAGAATACATTTTTTTCCAAGTAATCTTCTAATGTTGTTGCAGAGTCTTCAACTCAGTACCAGAAACATTTTGCTGTGGGCCTGAGAAGTCTGTCACAGCAGAAAATTTGGAAAAAAATCTGTACCACATCAGAATATTTTGCCTTTTATAGGTACCCCTGCCCTGCTCTTTGCACGGTGTCTTGCACAAATAAACTCTCTGAATCTGAGCTGGGCTTCCTCTGTACCTCCCAGAATCCAACTTTGCAGAGCTTCTGTTGTTCTGCTTTCAGAGGCTGTTCTGGCAGCGGAGATGCATGGTAACTTTATATTCAAAAGTTAAAAGGTGAAAAAGAGTTTGGCTTTGGGGGGACTTGGACTTGTTTATGTCTTCAGCATATTTGAAATTGCTGTTAAAATATCTACAAATGTATTCATGAAACATATCGAAGTTGAAGGGGAGTGCATTTTAAGCTAATGCCCTCTCCTAGGTTAATGATTAATACTGTGAGAACTCAGCTTGGTATTTATTGTATCATGACACAAGTAAATTGAACTCCAAGCAAGTCATTATCTATTTTTTTTTTTTAAGTATGCAATGCCAAATGATTAACTTCTTTGGTAGAAGGACGGTAAAAACACAGGGCAGGCAGTACCCATTGAGAGTCTTTGTTCAGACTCCTTTGTCCACACTCTGTGGTATATAAAGGTCATAGTTCTTCTAGAAGAAGGCTTTCTGTTTCCAATGCAAAATCTAAATCATTAAATACATTTTACAAAAAAATACGTTTCTGTTTTCATCATCGTACATTGCATTCTACATCTATTCCTCACTCATCGTGGTAAACCACACCTTCTATTATCTACATGTGTACAAGGCTGTTTATTTCCTGTGGGAAAGTATTTTTAAATTATTTCAAACAGAGAAGGACTGGAAGTTCTCCATATCTTAAGTGCGCAGAAACTTCAAGATCAGTTTTGCCTCATGCTGAGGTTTATCAGATAGTTTTGTGTTCATTTATTTGAGTTTTATTCATGTTCAATATTTAATTTTGTTCTGCTCCTTCTCTTTGTCATGTATTGAACAAACTTTTTTTTAGAAATTGAAAGGGAGTTTTATTATATGATAATAATTTAAGTCATTCCATCATAAATAGTAACTATTGAATACTTCTCCCTTGGAAAACAGATGGAGTTATAAAACTGGTATAGGTAAAGTAGAGCTCAGTAGAGAGAGAGATTAAGTAAAGCTTGTTTTAAAATTTGGGAAATTCGTTTTCAGTGTTTCTGACTTAAACTACTGACAAAGGCCCTGGAAAAACAGCCTAACTGTTCATTTGAGTTTTAGGACTATGCTAACACAAAGACAAAATTTTGCTGATTCGTGATATTTTAAAAAGACAAAAAGGCAAGCAGAGAATATACTGTAAAAGCATGTATTAGTCGGGAGAAAAGATCACGTGAAAATTTGGCCATTGTTGAATGTCTTTGAAATTCTATTTTGTATCAACAAACATGGCTAATTCAAAGTCGGTTTTCAACGGACCAGTCAAAGGCGCTGTACTCATCTATTTTCCTGCCAGATTTCAGTCTGATCACAAACAAGTCAGCACTGTAGCTGTTCCAAAATCAAAATTTTCAGCCACCTTAATGCTGTGGGAAGTGTGTTTTACTTCACTAGAAAAATAGTTATTTTTCTTGAAATATAAATATTACCTTTCAGGAAAGATACTGCCTGGAAAATTCTGCCTGAAATGTGATTGCTTCAGAAAGTTACAAACACCTAAAATTTTTAGAATTTAGATTAGAATAAAAATACTTGGACAATATTAACTATCCCATTGTTAAAACCTGCAACTAGACTTCCCTGTCGGCAAAGGCTTTAAGGTTCCAATTCCATTTTGCAATTCCCAACTTTTTCATGGTAAGCTAGCCACTGTTTAGAGCCTCAAAGGTGTTTCACCTAATTTTCCTTATATCACCAGATAGTACATGACCAAGTTATTTAGATACAAATAAGCCTTGAGAATATCATCAAATCCATTCTAATTTCATTCATGCCTTGGAGATAATAATTTAAAGAGCTAGTCACTGCTTGCAATTAAGCATGGAGAAAATAGATCCATCCCATAATTTATGTCTGCAAAGGTTGGGCTGGATTTGTAATTAATGTTTGCTCCTTTTAATGAAATACTCCAAAGGTCTGCACTTCTGTCATTCATGGAGGTAATTTTTCAATTGATTAGTAAAATAATACTTGAAAAGTAAATGCACCTGCTTTAGCACAGAAATGTCTTAGTCAAGTAGAGACAATGATTGGAGTGCTAAAAAAATATCATTTCAATACAGTAGAGACTGGAGTTTTACTCCTCCAGAATTCAGAACTCCCACTAAAGAGAAAAAAGGAAAAGGTAATTAAATCTCCAACAACTTCTTCAGCATGCTTTCATCCAGTTTAATTCCTGGGTGGTTTTCAGCATAGCTAAATACTTTTAGGAACACATGCCTGAACTGTGCATTTGTACAAGTGAAAAATCTCTGGAAAGCACATGTTACAGCAAGACATAGTTTTTATTTTTGTGTACCTTAGTATTTTTGGAGGGCATGAACAAATCATTCAATATTGGGAATTTGTTTTCATTTTAGATAAACACTCAAAATCTGACAGCTCATTTGGATTATATTCTTATTTCCTTTTCAGAATCAAACCTTTTCAAGCCTGCAAAATTGCAAGACTTTAGAGTTAGGGTTCTGCAACTGCTGGTTTAAAATGGCTTGGAGTATCCTTTCTACAAAAAAAATGCTACCAAACTGAATGAAATAAAATAACAAGCCACCTCTGCCTGCTTTCAGGGAATTCATAAGGATTTTGTTTGAATTAATCACTCCAGAAAGGATGTTTGATGACTTCTCCTGTTTTGTTAATTTAGTCATTTTGACACAAAGGATTACTATTCCTGTACTACAGAGACCTCACATTCTGTAGTAGTGAACTTTCTGGGAATTGACCGTAAGTCAGACTAGACAGAATGCAGAGTAGGAGCCACGGTCTATGCTAAATTTCTTGAGGGCTGCAAACATGGTAGCCCAAGAGGTTTTGAACCTCCTGTCATCTGGGACAAGGATTTTGCTTTCAGAGCAAGAAGCAAGAGAAGTGAATAAATGTGGTGAAAGCAGCTCAGCCTAGTGGAGCAGAGTAATCCAGAGAGCAGAGCAAGGGGATGTATGTCATCTGATAAAGGAGGGCAAAAGAGTCAATGTCTCATACTTCCTCTGGCCAATATAATCACTAGATAAAAAGATAGCTTTGCATCATGTTTGGCAGAGTACTTGCCAACAAGTTCTCCAGTCATGGTTTTAAAAATTGAGCTCTGCTCAGTTATGGAAAAGGCATAGGCCTCCGTTCATGAAAATATCTCATACTATGGTTTCCACATGGCTGAGTCTTTTTTGCTGCTGAAAAGAACTTAATTTAAAGGCTTGTTTCTTTCCTCCGTGTTTCCTCACTGATGTGCTTTAGGCAGCAATGTTTGGACCTTTGCTGACACTGGCAGGGTCCGCAGGCAGCTGCTGTGAATCACCTCTGAGGTGCTCAGCTCTCCCTGGGCACTGAGAGGGAGCCCAGGTTGGACCACGTATGACTTACACTCTGGGTGGGCAACCTCACTATACTATAATTTAACACCTCACTATAGGACTGCTTCCCAATCACAGCCCTCTGAGAATGCCTGCTTGGCATTTTCCTATCCAGAGGGGAAAATATGTGGGTAGTGGTCCCTGCATAGCTGTAGCAGAGAAGCCTTCAGGACTTAGATCTTCTCCCAGACCTTGGAAGAGGAAAGAGGAATGGTTGGAAGTGAGGTGTGGGTTGGAAGTGCTGTTACGCTAAGCCTAGGGGTGGGTCACAGGAGTGATGGCAGGACACACAGTCAGCATGTGGATGTTGTTTTGATACTGTGTATGTTTAGCATCACTATATTCTCTTGCCCATCAGAACATTTCACTTTAAGGATAAAAGTTTATAGTTTTAACGCTCCAGTTTTAAGTGTTTGAATCATCTGAAGGATCCAACTGAAAGCATGAGCAAAGCAGCACCTAAGGATTTTAAAATTCTGGACCTTGAACTTAGTATAACTGCCATTCAAGTCAATGGATGCTGAATCAGACTTTAATTCTTTTTGCACACTAGAGACTCAAAAGGTGAAAATCCTGGCACCACTGTTGTTTTGCCATTGACCTCATAGGGTCAGGATTTCATGCTAAAAGCCATAAAATGACACTGACATTTCGTCACTGCTACCTTGGATCAGATTCATAACAGTGACCCAGGGGAGAAAAATCTGCATAATCCATTACTACTGTGCATCTACCCAGCACTGTCTCACTACCTTGTGCCTTGTTTAAAGAGAGGGAATAATCTATAATTTTGAGCTGCCTTTATTTTAGCCAGAATGAAGAATGGAAAAATCCTGGGATTCATTTTTCAATTACCTTATTTAAACCCTCTAAGTAAATTCTTGATTATTTTAAATGAATATAATTGGAAAATTCTCTTTTGGAGATGAAGGGGGGTTTGTGGGGTTTTTTTTCAATATCTATTCTAAAAAGGCTTTATAGTAAAACTGGAAGGCAAAATTCAGATTTATAGCTGCTTGTGAATGAAATGCTTATGATTAACAGTGAGAACTATGAAGAGTTCATATATAATTCCTTAATGATCCTTAATGAAATATTTAATTAAAGACCAGCTGGAAAGATAATCTTGGTTAATAAAAGGAAATCAGGGGATGAACTGATTTCTATAACGTAAGAGTACATGCAATATGCAATAGATGCTACATACTGCCAGCACGTCAGATACAATAAACTGATAAAATTAAAAAATATTCTGCTGCCCCCTATTAAATTGTTTTCAAGGTTGCAAATGCAAAATATTGGCTATGCATTCTAGATTATAAAAATAATAGATTCCAAATTCATGGACATAAGTGTACTGAAAAACACTATTTAAAACTTATGCAGGAAATAATATTATATATAACATGGCAGCTGTTACCTTAGCAGATTTTTGATGATGTAGAAGAATCTGAACCAAAGTCTGTTGCCAGTCAGAATGAAAAAATCTGGAATAACTTTTCTGAATTCAGTGGAGTTCCTTGAATTTGCTGAAATAGATAAGCTTTCCCATTGCTGTTCTCTGCGTATTTCTCTAAAAACACAGAGATGAACCAAATGAAAATCATGTTCACAGAAATAGAGAATCACTGAAAAAGAAAAACATTCTCATCTTATTAAAGAAGAAATTAAGCTCAGCAAAAATTAAGTAAATTCTAATTGCATGAGGCTTTGCCTCAGATTTGTTGGATCACTGGTGTGCCAATTTCTCTGCAATTTCTAGATAAGCAAATACACAGAAAATTTGTCATCTCTGTCCTTTCTACTGACCCCTGTTAAACTTTGCCCTGCATTGCAACTTTTACGTGTTTTTAACTTTGCAAACAGAATTATCTTATCTGTCACATAATAATGAGTTATATCATGGACTCTGACAGCTTTTTTGGTCATAAGATGCATATTTTCCTTCTGTACTGCACACAACTGAAAGTGAATAATATTGAAAACATATACACAAATTTGTTAGCTGGGATCTCATGATAACTAGTTGATAAGAAAAGAAATTCATGCTTTTGGTAAAGCCCATCTAGGACAAGTTGTACAGGAAATTTCTCCCAGCTGCTGCTTGTTATACACTGGGCCAACTGGAGTCAACGTTATAGTCTGGAGGCAGGTATGAAACCCTGGAAAAGAACTGTGAAAACATGAACCTGTAAGAGAAACTATCCAACAGTGAAGGCAATCACAGTAGAGTTAAAGCAGTGCTATTAAATAATGAGCAGTAATAGGTGACTGTCTGCTCTAAGTTGCCCTATAAAGCATCTGTTACCTGCTGCAGGCTGCAGGATTAATTCTGAAAAATGTAATTTAGCAAAGGAGTAAGACTTCAGTCTATTCAGTGTTCAGCAGCAAATAAATTGGTGGTAAATGCTTTGGCATAAGTTGTTGCATTACTTTGTGGACAGTCACTCTGTCCAATGCTTTGAATTGCAGTTCTATTTCTTCCTTTTGGTAAAGCTTGGCACTCTGTATTCCTCAACCAACTTGTTTTATTAATTGAAACTTTTGGAGGTTTTGATTATTTTTTTATGTCTATTTCTTGTTTCTAGGCTCATCTTGAAATACATGTATTTTTGAACCCCACACTTTTCATAGGTAAGCAATTCTGTCCATGAACTGTCCAGTCAGGTGAATAACTTCTTGTCCTTGTCATTCAAGGTCTGTATCCTTACTTTTAAATTTGTCAATTTTGCTCATTATATTTGTGACAGGGTCAGATTTTTAAAAATATATTGTATGTAGAGGGGGAAGGGAATACAGAATCACACTCCTCTGCTTGGTATATGTTAAACAGGCAATTGTTTGCCCACGAGGCCTTTAACTTCTGCAACTGCTAATTGTACTTCTCCATGCATGCAGTTACCCAATGTACACTGCAGCTATGCTAGTTAAGGCACTCAGCTCCTTGCATGATTTTAACACATATTTGCAAAGCTACAAAGCTTTGAAGAGCAGCCCCACGCTGCATCTTCTCCATGGCTAATACTGGAAAGCAAATCACCTGCCACCACTATTAGTATTAGGAACACTCAACAGAGAACATTGCATAGATTAAGGTAAGGGTAGAGACTTTGGAAGTGTAAGCAGAAGGTGTCACATGAGACAGAACTGTTATTCTGGCTGTGTTCCAAATAGAATGAACCAAATATTTTGCAGAGCTACAACAGGCAGGTATCACTGTGAAGCTAAACAAGATGCATGGGACAAACTGTATCAAATTCTCAGTTCTGATCATAGGCATTGTGATAGCTTTTCTATTTACAAATATTCAATTATTATAACCCCTATTAACTTGTTTTTATAACTTTCATCCTAGTGATAGACTTGCTACCCTACTGGAACCAGTGGGTTTGCATCTATTTAAGTACAGGCGTAGTTTGAACTGGAGTTGATCTGCTTAATAAAGCAGTAGATATTTACATTTGGAAATTAAAAAAGCCTGCTTGTGAGTTTTGTACAAACTTTGTTTTTCCTTCATTAAGACTTCTGTTTGTTGAATAACTGCAGAACTTGAGACATTAGGGGTACTCATACAGCTTAACTTTGTTTCTCTGACCTCCTTCTGAAGGAGTCTACGGAGACTAATTTAGAAACCTCCTTTATATTCCTAGAGGAAAGTGGTGTGAACATTCCTGTTTCTGTCAAACTATACTCTGAGTGCATATATTGACTTTACTGGTGTAGCTTGGGCTTTCCACCACTCAATGAGACCTTGGTGTCCTATGAGTTTTATGCAGTTGAACATCCAAGTCAGGAGTGGTATAATATTTCCAAGGAATGTGTATTTAAAGACTGGTTAATAATAAGATTTTAACCATTTGTTTCCCTGTTAACATTAATGAAAGCATATATTTATATGCTGAGCCCTTTCAAATGAATCTCCTGGACTTCTCTAGGGATGTAAGGATAGTGTACAATCCATAGTTTTTCCTTGTATTATGTATGAACACACTGGTATAATCTAGTAGCAACTCCCTTTGTGCACACATTTTTAAGCTCTTGAAGTCAGTTTAGTTGCACTAAACTTTGAGATGAGAATCAAGCCCTCTTTATTGGTAGTTATTCTTAGAATGTGAAACATGTTTCCTTCCAGAATACCATGTAAATTTTTCTAAAAGAGGTGCTTTGCAAATAAGCTATTATGCTACTAAAGAACACATTGATTAGTTTTAAATGGCAGTAACAATTCAAGTGCATGTAAAGACAAGTGCATTTGGTTTTGAGGTTAAGCCTCTAAATTTAATAATTGAAGGAAAAAATACAATAAGGTGCAATAGAAGAAGCTTCTGTGAAATGCATTATGCAATTACAACTGCCATAACTACAATTGCCTTACCAGATCATATTATGTTTTCCACTCAGACAGTTTTTTAAAACAAAATATTTCTTTATTACTTTGTTATTTGGAAATATATACTATTTGGAAAAGCTTGTATGCTCTGTGTGTCGATTCAGGAAATCTGAAAACTCAAGACACCATTCAAGTGAATATGGTATCCAGCTGAAGCAATCTGATTTTTTTTTAGTCTTGTCAACATTGTTTTTACATGTGAAAACTCGGGTTTTAGGGGATTTCTTTCCCAGTTCCCTCAATTAAATCATGTTACATTATGCTTAATATACACAAGACCAGAATTATTAGAAAACAGATTCTGGCTATGTATTGTGCAGCTTAACTTTAAAGAGATTCTTGACACCTTTCTTAGCTGGTGAACTGCATAAGTCATTAGCTCTCTAGATCAGATCATTGTACTATTCACACAAACTGTGTGCTGGAAAGAAGCTGTATGACATAAAAAGACCTCCAACTGCACAACCTGAAGCAACAGCAGCTTTATACCCTTTTGACAGAATGAGGGTTTGATTCCTCTGAAGTTGCAGAAGACTTTGGACAGCGACAGGAATCTTCACTTAAGCCTGCACTTCACCTAGGCCATTCTTCTGGTCTGTAATGCTATTCCAGACCTGGGAGTACTTTTGGGGAAAACGTGATGTATGAGGAAGAGCAGAAAGGGTGGGGTTCGAATGAAATTGTGATGACTGTTTATATCGTCAAATTTGTTGCAAAAGGGAATACTATAACCTGTTCTCCATTACATAAAATAGGCCAAGAAGTAGAACTTAAATTATAGCAGCATAGATTCAGATTAGACTCTAAAAAAAACCCAAAACAACCCAACTTTTATAATAGTAAGATAATAAAGCACTGAAATATATTGCCTGGGAAATTTTGAAGTCTCTGTCTTTGGAATCTGCAGGAGCAGGTTAAACAACAGCTGTCTGGAATTACACAGATACACTTGTCCCAACTCCCAGCATTTCTTATTATCCAAACAAAACTTCTGTGTCGCCAGAGTTTGGATTCTAGGGTTTGTCCCATGTTGTTTTGGCTTCATCCAGCTTCATGAGTAGCCAGCAGTTACATGATTTATATAATGTGTAACTCTGTGAAAATATAAAGGCCATACTGGCAGATAGCAAACCATATGTTATATTTCAAATCCTATACTCATGGATACATTTCTGGCGTTTTGTTCAGTTTCCTCTTGCTGTATGCAAATACATTATTTTTGCATGACTTGTGCATACTTTGTTCTTTGGTTACATGTCTAAAATGCTGTTAAACAAAAGGTAGAAATAATATTTTGTGTGAAATACTACTTTTTTTTTTTACATTTATATCCCCACTTAATACTTGTAGCTCATGGAATTTCTTGCAAGCATTAAAGTAAAAGCAAGTATTCAGAAAAGCTGTGAAATCTGAAAAGTTAGCAGGCTTCCAAAGTGACTTAGGAAGGTCAAGCCGTATCAAATAAACAGAGGGGAAAACCAGAAATGGCATATAGAAAGCAAGGAGAATGGTATGGCATGCTGAGGTAGCATTGTTTGCTGAATAAAGTGGATACATTGGGGGGGGGGGGGGGGACGGACGGACTAATGAAGAGATAAGCAGGAAAAGGGAAGGTGTATGAAGAACTGTAAAGGATAGGGAGGATGAATTTAAAGCAGTGAATTATCACCCAAATCAGGATTCTAGGGACTGAAATTCAATTTTGCATCTTGAAAATGGAAGAAGCAACAAAGTTTGGACTTAGCCTGGATGACAGAGAAAGTAGGAATGTTAACTAAGAAGTTGTACTGGTTTAGGCCCAAAACTGTAATGAGGAGAGGTGGTGGGAAGATGTTTGGCTAATGAAACAGTTTGTGTCTTAGTGGAAACCACAGTGTGATCCAAAGTTCAGGGATTTTGATGTAGTTCCAATAAGAAGCACATTTTAATTGTGATTCAGCTAAGGTTCCCTCATATGAAAAAAGTGTCATGGTTAAAGTATAAAAATGAAATACAAGTGTTAAGGATAACTTTCCACAAAGAAAGATTTCCCAGGAATCCCTTGTTGTTCCTTATTGAAAAAGTGGGGCGTAGGTTAGGAAAGAGAGTGATACAGTTTGATCCAGCCATTTAGTTAGTGTGGGTCTTGGTTGCTCAAATCATAGCTATAACTCCTCTGTGTGTTGCAGCTCTTCATATTTCATATCGAATTATCTAAGGCCACACAATCTATTTTCTATAGATGTTAGTATGTGCATACAGACATGTACACACTCATTTGCAGTGATTTCTGATCTAGCATAGTTTTGTAAAGACCTCCAGCTCAATAGCATTAAAGATGATAAATGAATATATAAATCTAAGGGGAAAGTACCAAAGTTAATAGTGAACTTTTTTGCATAAAATAACCATGGTTTCCAACATTTTACAAAGAGGTCCCTTCTCAGCTTAATGCGTGCTGATAAAGATCAGTTCTATACAACATTTCCCTCTCATCTCACCACCCCATATCTGCAGTTTTTCCTTATTATGTCTGTTCCCCTTAAAATCCAATTTTCTAGTTATACTAGTGTTTATTAAAAGCTTGACTGTAAGGTCTTTGTTTACCCAAAGATCTATTTTTATCATAACTGTTTATAATGGTTAAACCTCAACAACTTAAACACTTTACACAAAATAATGTATTTTCAATAAATTGAAATATTAACCAATCATATGTAATGGTTCAGTTCTAGTAAATGGATTGCTAGAAATCCTTAGGGTTTCATATAAATTGAAAACTGTATTGACTGACCAGGCTGCACTCGAATTACATTGCATTTGGATCAAAAAGCATAGAAAAAGTTCTCATTATAGTTCCCTGACATTAATTTGAGCATTTTTATATGTGTGTCCTATTAAGTACTTTAAGTGCTTTTTGATAATTGTGCTTTGTAGTTTTTACAGCACTTCAGCCTATTCCCAGTTCAATTTCCTCTTTTATCCGATGTTTGAAATATTGATTTCTGACAGATAAAAGCAAACCTTATAATCTCAGCAGCATGCAATAAGTGAGTAAGACGGGGCTACAGAATGCATCAGGGAATGGTCATATTTGAAACCGTCTTTGTTTTATTACATTTCGTCAACAGAATTTACTTACAGCTTGCTGATATTTATGTAAAAGCAGAACTCCTGATAGTCCAGTGATATTACCAGTTCCTGGTATACTTTTGCATTTAGTAAGATAAAAGAAGAAACTCCCTTGGTGGTTGATGATTGCAGCTGCTTAAACTGCTGTCAGCTGGCTTGAAGTAACTGTGATTTATCTTCTTCAGATTGTGCAGCAGCGTCGTGTCCGTGAACTTCCAGAGTTTGCATTAAAAACCGACAGAACATCAGAGTGCCAGAAGCTTCTCATATTGTGGCTCTGAAGGTAAAAGCAAGAGACACTGTGCTTGTTCTGTTTGGGAACACTGTCCAAGCCCTCTGCAAAGCTGTTGTGATGTGACATGAAAGAGATCTTAAAGAAATGGGTTGGAATTTTGAACAGGGACTAAATACAATGAAAAGATGCTAAGGAATATATACTTGATGCTTTGCCTTACACATTTTCATGATGTCTCTTTTGCAATTTCTAGAAACTAGAAAGCAGACTGAAGAATTCAGTCCAATCCAATTTCTAGCTGAGTAGTTAATGGTACGTTAGGAATTCAGTTTGCCTGTATTGCCTTTTCATTATCCAGTGTAAGCCCTTTTGTGTCTCACAAGTAACATTGCATTAAACATCTCTACTCAGCTCCATCAGTACCTGCAGTAAAAGAGCAGAATATATTATCTACAGGGAATTAGCTGCTTCATTTTTGGCAATATTTCCTCTGAAGTTGTGAAAATCAAGATCAGAATACTGTTTTAGAAGGTGAGAAAAGTTCCTCAGGTTACACAGTAGCTTTGGCAATCAATAGTAAACCTATCAATGTGAGAACACGACAGTCTCCATCCTGAAGACCAGGTCAGGACGAAACACAGTGTCTTTCTCTTGAGGCATACATTTTCAAGAGGGATCAACTTACCCAAAAGCACAGGCAGGCAAAATAAAGGAAAAGGGGAAATGTTTTTTAATAATTTAGACATTTCTAAGATGAACACTGAGATTTTATTTAATCCCAAATTAGCCATTGCTAATTCAGCCACATTTTTTTCTCAATCCTGGAAATACTTAAAACAACCATCTTGCATCTAGGCCTTCACACACTTGGGTATAGAATAGTTTTCATAAAAAGGGCATTTTAAAATGTTATATCAGTGAATTTTGGTTGTTATGGACTGGAACTCTGCCTGCCACTTAGCAGTTAAAGGTTTAATCTCCCAGCAATTACAGTTTTCATTACTAAGCAATTAGCACTTTAAGTTTTAAGTGATAAGCACTTAACTGCATTCTGGAAATGCTGGGTTGGTGATAGCAAAGCCGGGCAGGGTTCTGAGGAATGGCAAGCCTGGAAAAGTGATTTGGTTAAGGTTGTCAGGGAGAAAAGAGCTTCTGAGCTCTACAAGCCATGATCATAGTTTATAGAATAAAGGCTGATGGAGCGGAGCTTGCTCAGTAGTAGAATGCACTAGAGATGGAGCCTGTAGGGAACAAGAGAAAACAGTGGAGTAATTGGGAAGGCGTGGTAGCTTAGGCGTTGAGTTTAATACAAAGTCAGAGCTAGAGGTCTAAACTCAAGGATCAAGGTGCGTGGCCCAGTCAGTCCTAGCTCCATCCAGACTGGGCTGCTGACGTTGAGGCATGCCATGATATTTACATGCCATAGAATGCAAACAGAGGCAGAAAGTGCTGTTGCTGGCAGAAAATGAGGACTGGCTGGAGTTAAGCTTTGCAGCAAGGTTTCTTCAGTGATGATTTAGGAGTTGGGAAGCCTGAACCAGCAAGAATACAGAACTGAAATAATTAAAGGTTTGCCAATAAGAAAAAAGACAGGGAGACTGTTGGTTGAATTACATTTACCAGCAAATATGTCATTGAATATTCAAGTAAAAATCTATAAGCCCCAAATATAGCAAAATAATCTTTTTTACATTTTGGAATCCAACTTTAACATGCTAGCTGCACCCAAACCAAATTTCTGTGTTCCAGCAGACCAAAACAGAAATATGCATACATATGCAGGTTACATTCCTATACTTTCCACATATACAGGTAAAGCATCAACACAAAGATTCTGCAGTGGGTGATATAACCGTAGACAATCTCCATTAGAATTTCAAAGGAGCTATTTAGCATTTTTCATATTGGATTGGTTATTTACAGTTCACTACTTAAAAAGAAAAAGCACTGGAAAAGGTTTATCTTCTAATAAATCAAGACCATTGTGACATCAAGTCCCAAAGCCTAAAGAAGGCAGTTGCAGAAGCTGTCTCTTATATTACGTATACTATATTATATTGAATAGCTGAATTGAAAGTGCTTCTATGAAGAATTGGAAGCAATTAGAAATAGAAAAATACAATGTGGAAAAAATAGGACTGATGATTTTTGGTTGAGGTTCTTGTGGGAATCAAATTGGGAAACAAGCCATTGTCTATACCATCTGATGTTTTCTAATGGCCTGTTTGAATCTGACATTATATATAATGCTGTATGCATGCACACACACTCCAGTATTATAGCTGATATCCTAATATTTTTATCTGTGAAATTTCATCTTAAAATTTAAATCTCAATGTTTCAACTGATAGCAACGGGCACACCAAACTAATGCTGTTAAATCTATGAGCTGTGGAACAGCTTCAGAAGACCAAAGTATAATATCCCTAACTTGGTACATGGGAAGGATTGTGTTGGCCTCAATGGAATTACCCCTTGCTCAAAAACCTACTTAGTTGTTTTGTTTGATGGGGAACAATGTCTTTGTCTAAAACAAAGAAAATTAAACAGAGATAAATCATCAAGCAAGCTCAGAGCAAGTTCAGGTGCGCAAGTGCCTGTGATTTAAGTGGACAGGTAGCTAGCTATGTGGATAATTATTTGACCTAAAATATCTGTAAATGAAATCTGTCTCCCTTTTCCAGGACTCTTTAAAAAATAAAATTGCTTCCCGTAGTAAACAAGTGTGACAGTGAAACGCTTCACCAGCTTCAGTTTTGGTGCTAAATAAATTTAAAAAAACCCAAAACCTAAAAAAAATTTAGTTACAGGCAATGGGATCAAGACGTTGAAATGCAGCTAGTTTTGTTGTTCCCACCTTGTTGTTTCTGTACTGAAATTTTTGAAGCACTGCAGAAAATTTTGGAAAAATGTTTTGGAGAGTTTCAGCTAAAAAGATTGGAATTTCGCTGTATAATGTATACAGATAGCCAGTTCAAAAGACCTAATTTGGGTCTTTTGTGCATGTGTTTGGAAGTTGGGCAATATGTACCATTCTTTCACTGCTTACCCACATATTGACCATTTAAAACTGAATTTCAACACTAATCTGATACCCTACAGTCATTACATCTTTCAATACGAGTGCTTATTACATCACTAATAACTTGTGCCCTCTGTTACAAAGCCAAAAGAAACTACTGCATTTTGTGCCACTCCAAAACATACACGGTCTGTATAAACTAGCATATTTTATCAGTATGTTTTCTATTTTGGCTTACCACTGTAAAGGGTCAGAGAAAAAATTGAGTCACCTTAATAGATGACTTCTCTCATCTTGGGCACTCTGAGCAGCTGTGATTTCTGTTTCCGTATACACAGTATAAGAAAACTAAGACATTGTAATGGCAGTAAATACTGCTTATAGTAAGTTTACTTGTTCTGGTGATTTCTACTTACCTGAGGAAAAGACTTTAAAATTTTACCTGAGATTTTTGGAGCATCTTTCTCAGTAGAACCCAATATTTTTTATGGGATTAGCCCTCTGGGACTCCAGTAGCATGCTTGAGGAATTAGTGCTCCGTGTGTATGTTTGCAAGTATTTTTAGTATTTCTTTTTAAAAGTTAGGCAAAGTGGTAAAATCAGAGTATGTTTGTATCATTAAAAAAAGTAACTCATCTACTTCATAAAGCCAGTGTAGACTGAATTCTTTTTTTACCTCAGTCTTTCCACCTTCCTCTTTCTCTTCTGTTCTCTTTGATGTCTGCAGCTGTTGTCTGCCGAGTAAGGCCAGCAGCTGCCTGCAGCGCTGCTGTTTTACTAGCTGCTGAAGGTCTGCCCTTCACCAGGCAGCCACGTCTCTCCCCACACCGTGCTGCAGAGCGTGTGTTTATCAGCCTGGTGGCATGCATACAGCCTTCGAGCTGACACCCCGGTCTTGTCACAAACTCTCAACCTGGAAGTACTCAGCAGCTAGTGTGCTCATGTTAGTTTCCTTGTTAAACAAAGTGTCCAAAGTGTCAGAAGAATGATATCAAGCACATTACACTACATAACCAAATGACAATATTTCTCTTTATTTTAGCTCCTTAATACCATCTTTAGCTGAGTGGGAAAGAACACAGATTGCATGACCCTGGGGAACCTTGTTTAAACATTTATTATTGGAAAAACGTATGGCTTTCAAAAGATAAAATGTATTTCAAATATCAAATCTCTCCCTATGCTGAGCTAAATGCTGCCTTGATGTATGCCTTGTACACTCTATGTTGACAGATGTGAAGTTCAAGTAAGAGCAGAATTTGACCAGCTAAATTTAACATAATAGGATGACAAATACTACAAGGGGAAAGGATTTTCTAAACGTTAAATGCTACAGTGTGCCTGAATTCTCTTTTCACATTTAGTCCTAGAGAGTCTGGTTGTAGGACTATACAGTAACAAACCAGCAAAGGAATATCTTTATTTTGTGGTACTGTTCTCAAATGTACAGTGCTTAGAGTGCCAGCTACTCAGTAATGTACTGGGAGGGTTTTATGTAAGTCTACCATAATATTTTTAGCCTTTTTTTCTTTTTTTTCCTTCCTTCCTCTCAAATATTTGGAAAACATTTTTATCTTAGACTATATTCAGGAAAGCGTTCAAGATTCTTGGACTATTTAAAGTAATAATAGGAGTTTTAATTTCTACATAACAACAGAAGTCAGTTTTCTGCTGAATTCTGGGGAGAATTTATTTATTGAGTTTTATTGATGTTGAAACCTTTTTTTAACAGTGTTTGCAAATGCAGAGCACGTCATTGTGCAACTGGAACTTTTGCCAGTGACTGGGACAAAGCTTTATGATAGTGACCCACTGTCATGGCCTTGTCTTTACTACTCTTACTGTAGAAAAATCACAGAAGCAATTACCACACAAGATCTTGTACACCAAAATTTTTTCAGCAGCTCCATGGAACAAAATAACTTTCTATTTCTGTGCAAAACAGCCACTCACAGAGGAGCAGATGGGGAATCTTCCAGTGATATGGGCTCCTATCAAACTTTTCTCAGTTTCACTAATGGTGGAATTTCCAGCAAAAATGACAGCAAAAGACCTCCTTTGCAACAAAATAGATAGTAGCTCAGTAGTTAGTGCTTATCATGTTGAAATCTGAGGTATTCAATCAGATAACAGATTTTTCAGAAAGGTTACAGGATTTTAGCTCTCAGTTAGCACTGGTTAACAGAGTATGTTCCCAGGTGATGCATCCTTCATTCTTAACTTTTGGGTTCACCTTCCCTTGCAAGTGGTTTGTGGAAAAACAAAATTCAATGGATATTTTCATCACATATTTTGTAAAAGGTCTAAAAAGGAACATCAAGATAGATGTGCCCAGACTCAACAGTTCTTGGGTGGTCCAGGCAGTCACCTGGGATACAAGCAATGCAGACTTTCAGCATATTTTACCAGGGCAAGAAACTGAACTTTGATTTCTTCCATTACCAGCCGAATGAGCAAATTATTGGGATGTTGGATCCTCAGAGTAGTTATGAAGGTCATTCCTCATCATCTCTTCCAAAGATTCCATTCTAATTTAAATAAAAAACTTTGACTTTCCAAAAGTCTTTTCTGTCAAGCTCTAATTACCAAGTTTTGTTCATAGCTTAAGTTATTCTTTTCGTATACTGCAATTTGAAAATAATATGTAGTATACAGCCAAAAAAGTCTCCTCTATAATAATCAGTACATCACTGTAACCCCGCACTCCTGACAGGGCACTGTTAGGGGCACACGTTCCTCAGTTGTGCATCCAAGAGGCTAAATTTCAATTTATTTGCAAGTACCACAATTTCAGTGGTATTTGACCATTTATCTAAAGGGTAAGTGTGGCCTTTAAATTGTTCCCTTGCAGCAAACCTTGCTGATGTCGGGATTTGGGGAGATATTTTACTGAAAGGGACTGTTTTTTAAAGAGTTAGATCAATTTTTGTGTGTGCGTGTGAGTGTCAAAGATAAATTTGAAGTTTAGTAGAGCTCTTATTACTAAGGAGAGAAACAAACCAGCTACAACTTCATTTCTTGAATTAAATCAAATCTTTCTGGAAGATTACAAAAGTTGACTGAAGCAGACCGTCGACATTTCCTCTTTCCCAGTGATGGCATTAGCTCAGTTTCTATGACCTCTCTGCCAGGCTCCCACAGGTCTTCTACTTTCTTACTTGGTTTCTTTCCTGACAGCTGCCCTATACCCTCCCCATCTTTGTCCAGTGACTCTTCTGTTCCCCTTCATGTCCAGCCCTAGAGTCATAATCTCTTGGGAAATTGTTTTTAGGGCTAATTTAGCTAAAAGTAGCTGGGTCTTTATTTATATATTTTGTTGTAGATGAGTATGGGTTTTTTTTCTTTATCTGTCTTTTTAGAGGTAAATGGATACTGGTCTAGCATCACACTAGCGATCATTTACCATCAGGCTTCCTAGCTGTCCTGTGGACCTACAAAAGCCTGTTTATGCAACTCAAGTCAGTCAGAAACGTATTGCCCAAACCCCTGTTTGTCAAAGAAGGCAAAGAAGATTATTGTCAAGATCAAAGGGCTTCACAAAATCTGTTACTTTCTCTAGAGCATTTTCTTTATAGGGGAGAAATGGAAGAAAAGAACTGCTTTTTTCAATATATGCAGGATAAAATGTTTTGATTTTTCCTTCCTAGATGACTTCTTTTCAGAACTTGGTTTTTTCGTGTTTACACAACTTCGGTGGAATTGATTCCCTACCAGTACTGGCAGGAGACTAGTAAAGAGAGCCTGGGAGCTGTGCCCTTGGGAACACCTGGGAGCTGTGCACCTCGTTACCTTAATGAGGGAGAGCTGTGAAGTAAGACAGCAGGAATTTGACTGGAAGAAGGTGCCATTTTTGAGTCTGGTCAGAAAGAAATGTTGCTGACTGCATGCAGCTCAGAGCCCAAGAGCAGTGGGGACATGGAGAGACGTGCCTGAGGAGAGGTCAGCTGGCTGTGAGTGAGGGGGGCTGCACCCACCTGTCCAACAGACCTTGCAGTACAGGGTGGACCACTGAGGCCACTGCTTGCATTCTGGTGGTGAATGCACCACCAGGTGCATTCTCAAACTTCAGATTAAAGCATAAAGGTTTTATCTTTTTGTTAAAAGAAAGAATTCTGGGTAAAGGAAACACTGCCTACGTTAGAAAGGTGTGAAATTTGTGTTGCATGTTCTTAATGAAATGAAGACCTCTGTCTACAGAGCCCTTCAGGGGGAATGAGGGGGAATACTTTCATGGAGAAAGTACCTATATGCTAAAAAGAAGTCAGGTTCTTCTATAGGGATATTTTATGTAGGGATCATGCTGCCCAGGGTGCAAACAGGGCTTGGTAGAACATTGCTGAGCACTGTATATTCCGGATCTGAGTGTTTAGGAAAGTGCAAAGAGATTGAACAGGAAATGCTTTGAAGTTTTTTTTTCCACTGTCTTTACATATTGCTTACTATGTAAATGCCTCCTTCTCTTGTGAGGAAGGACACACTGTGGTTTCACCCCTGGCTGCATGGGCACTGTACATCCCACTACACTGTAAGCCCAGTCCTGGTTTTGCCATTGACTTATGGCATGGAGCCTTTACTTGTGCCAGTGTCTTCCCTTTTCTGATCCTTCTCATTTCTTTACAGTGAACTAACTGTAAAGTGCTGTTTACAGTGTGTATTGCCATCTAACGCAAGCTTGCTCTGCCTTTTCAGGAGGGTCTATTATCTCTGCTTTAGGCCTCTGTCAGCATCATTGTTTGGCTTTTTTCAGCTCTGAGCACTGAGTGGGGCGAGCTCCCCTTTATCTACAATATATAGTGTAAAAAATACCTGTATGGTAAAGCACTGTAGAGTCCTGGCTTCTGCTTTGTGGTGATACTGAAATATGAGTAAGAATTAATCACTAGTCCAACTCACTAACATGAAAATATGAGTCTTCTTCCTTGAAGAAGAGAAGACAGATATTGCTGACAACAAATACTATATTTGGCTATCAATGTCCTTAAGTTAAAAAAAAAAAAAAAAGAGAAGGTAGGGGCATGGAGGAAAAAGTTGTAAAATAGTGTTGTCCCTGTAGTAAGACCAGACGTTCAGCTGTTATATGGCAATGATCCACTGGCTTCAACACAGATATGCTGATCATGCCAGCTGAAGAGCTGACCCTGAATATTATCAAAGTTTTCTTGGAAGTGACAGGAAAAGAAATCCTTTACAATTTCCTTTTTAAGAACTCAGGATTTCCGTTTTTATAACTGCAAACTTCTGAACAATTCAGAATGAAATGTGGAGCACAGAGACAGCCAGCACCACACTGACTGTATTTGATTAGGGTAATCCTTTCTTTCCTTCTATGTGGTTACTACAGCCAAGCAATTATTTATCATACTATCAATTGCTTGAAGCACTGTAGAGTACAGGTTAAATATTCTCATGTCAATGTGAGCTTCTGCTCCAAGTTCTCATTGAAATCTAATGACTTTCATCTTCAAAAGAAATTTTAATGAGTTCAAAGTATCTACCCTTCTGTTTTAATTGTTGTACTTCATACACTTCACATTCTGCAGATCAAACCCAGCTATTTTTTTTTTTTTCACCTGAAAATACTGTTGACAAGCTCTTTCCGGAGCTCTCTTCTTCTGTCCACTTTTTATTGGTCATACTCATGTAAGATATAAATCCAGAAATACGCAACACATGCACATTTAAAACCCATAACAGATCTAGTACTTACCACTGAAGAAGTTAACATGTGCCACCAGCCACTGTTACTTTGATTAGCCTGAAATCAGAGATGTCTCAGATGCCGGTGTCTGTAACAGTCAAATACCCCAGTGGTGGTAAATGTATTTGGTACAAGTACCAAGACTTCTCCTGGACTTTATATAGAACAAAGCACAAAAAAAGGTATTTGTTGCCTGTATGTGTAGGCAGCTACATATATTGTTGTCCTGTCCTTTTCTCACTTCCATGTGCCTGCTGCATGTACATCTCGGGTGCCATTCCTTCAGTCCCATCGCCATCTTCACATGTTCTTGTGTTTTCATAATCCCCTTTTGCTATAAGCATTCTTCTTTCACTCATCCTCATAAATATTAATTACTGTGGTCTGGTTGAAATTAATATGCAAGTGGAAAGGTATCAGGTTTTTTCTAAGAAGCTGTAGTCTTGAATTCAAAGTTCCAGTCAATATTTAGAATGTAAATGAAATATGGGTGCAACCTGTGATTGGCTGCCAGCAATTGTAGGGATTGGAGCTCTCTGAAGTATCTGGCCTTGTTAAATTTCCAGTATTAACAGGCAGCACTTGATTTGTTGTGTTCCACCAGCTGTTTAGAGAGAATTATTTCCCTTTTCATTTTGTATAAAATTGTATAATATATAGCATTGTAGTATCTTGCATTGAAGTGTGAAACATTGCTATGCTGGAGAGAGTGAGTCTGGTAAGTGATTGGCATTGCATGATATACTGGATGGATATAGATCGAGTTCTACGGATCTAGAATTTTTTCCTATTGTGCTTATCTGGTTGTTCAGTAGATGATAATGCAAAGAGCTGTACGATACTGCTCCAAGAACAATGGCTAGCAGACTACTAAAATGTTGGCCTCCACTCATTACTAAAGGTGAGCCAGTTCATTTAAGTTCTGAAGTGCCATATGTGATAAGCCAAGACTAGAACTATCTCCTTATTATGGTTGATCTGTTGTTTTTTTTTTTTTAATTCAGTTGTGACTGTAAAGAAGTATTAAGACCCTACATGGTTCACTAGACCAAGCTTTACCCCAGTACCTAGAGAGGGACCAAACACAAGCATCAAATCTAGGTATAAGCTGTTAAAGTAAATTAGCAAAAAGTTCAACATCAATGTTCCTACACAGCTTTTGTTACTGCATGAAACCTTCTTGGGAGAATGCAGTGGAAGAGCACAGTTTAGTATGTGCTTTATCATGAGAAATGAGGAATGCAGCACAAAAATGTACTGCTTACATTCTAAAAAGGTATAAAGTGCATCCATTGTGGAAGATTCAATTGGATGTATATTGCACTTGAGTGGTTCAGACCCTTGAAGTTCTTCGAAATCTGTGTGGTGTTTAGAATAAGGACTAAATCTGTTTTCAGGATTCCTGGAGTACAGCAGTGAGACACAAATCTAGATCTCTAGATCTGATCTGACTCTTTGAGTATGATTTTTTAATTATTTTTAGAAAATAAATTACAAGCTACTACTTGTGCTCATCTCCTTATATGATGGTCCAGCTTTAGAGCTCAGTTACTAGGTATTAAGAAATTTGTAAAATTGCTCTTTTTTTTAGCTACTAATTTACTATCAGCCATCCAAAGACAGATTGGTAGGATATAAATGAAATGCTATAATTATACAAGGGAGCAGATCACTGACCTTTGGATTGCAATATCTTGTCTCTTTTGTCCTTTCCTTATACCACCCAGTCTACAGGATGAAATTGCATCTTTTTCTTTGGTTGTCTCAAGAATGAGGTGGTATTGGAAACTAGTGAGGCATAGCACAATGTAGGTCTTCATAGCTTGCAATAATTTACCCATTTTCATTTTGTTTGATTTTATTAACACCTGTGTCTCCAGGGAACACAGGGAGGAGGGAAGGAAAGGAGAGAATACTTCAGCAATAATCTAATGATCAGCACTTACGCTCCCCCCCCCCCCCAGCCCTGCTGTTATGTCAAATGTCAAGATACCTCACAGCCAAGCAATTTATAATACAAAATGCATATATAGAGAGGAAGAGGTGCAGGTGGTAGAAAGCTGTATGTCATGACATACACACGTACATGGAGGACAGCAAGGGAGTCATTAAAAATATGGATTTTTTTTGTAATGCAGTGGCTGTTTGTCGGCTGGTGTAATTGGCATGCATCAATGGAACCACTCAGAAATATACCATCTGAGGAATTAGTCACTTAATAGAAGTTAATCAAAATTCCTTACAGGAGAGTAGCAAAAAATGCTTGGACAGCATTTGGAGACAAAGAGAAAACACATAAGGAAATACAGGATTGCAGTCTGCTGAAGTTTCATCTGGGTATTTGTTTCTGGAGTATTTCCGAAGACATTGGTGTTCTAGGCAGTAGAACACAAAGATTTGCTGTCAAGTTAACCAAAGCATTCTGAGATTTTAGAAATTACAGTAGGGTTTAGTTAGAGACCTGATTTAAACATAACCAAATAAATTCAACAGCAAACTTTTAAAGTCAGAAACAAAAGAAGAGGTTTGTTACTGTAATTTCCTTTTCTCCTCCTCTTCTTTTTAATTGTTAGAAAACTTTTTCAGTACAGCATAAATGTAGCATTATATTGGCTTGACTGTGAGTATTATTGTACTTTTTTATATTACAAAATTAAATAAATCTGCACAGAGTACTATGGGACTATCCCTATTTTGCTTATAAGTGTGATTAATTGATCTTGTTTTTTAACAAAGCTACTACTTTCTTTGCTACTAAATAAATAATATGTTAATTCTCCATATTCAGGCAAATGCTATACATTTAACAAAGCTTTTCTTAAAAATCCTATTTGCATTTCATTTCTGAATGTGGTTCCCTGTGTATTGCATTCATAAGACTGTTATCAATACCCATGTGAAAAACTTCTTCCAGATTAAAAAAGGCATAAAATAGCTCAGTTTTATAGTCTCTTTTAATAAGGACCTAATATCTGCAATATCTGACTGCGGTAATAGAGTTATTGTGGTTATATACTCTGATCCTTCAGATTTGAACTCTGTGTTCACAACCTCAATGGGAGGTTTTGTTCTTTTCTTTGTTTGTTTTCCTGTGATTCATCTGGGAATCTGGTGAGGAGGAGGGATTGAAAGAGAGAAAAGGAAGGGTAAGAAGAGTAAAGTGCAAAAAAAACCCCCACAGATAATTCCTTACCATCACCTGTCTTGTCCTAGGAGAAATTGAAGACAATTGAAGAAATTGAAGACACAGTCTTTAAGATAATGGTATTTCCTGAGTTTAAAGTTTGGAGAGAACAAATCAAGCCTACTGCCTAGTTCTCCTTTCTGACTCTTTATGAACATCCTCATTAATTTTTTCTCTTTGGGTACAAGAGTAGAAAAGGTAGCAGTATCAAGTTTGATATTTAGCAAAACAAAAGGTTGTTGTAGTGAGTGTCTTAGTCTGCAGGTACCATTTTGTATCCTCATAAAAGTGCTCAAGATGTAAAATACCACAATAAAAGCATACTTAAATCAAAGGAATAGAGTGAGGCCTAAAATAGTGGGTTACACTCTAAGAGAAAGCTGACTTTAAAAAATATATATAAATTGAAAAACCCATATTCTCTTTTGAATTACTTGGGTTTTGAGGTCTTAGGACTTTAAGAGCAGTCCTCAGCAAAGCACATAAGGGTGTGCTGCACTGCACAGCATGGTGATCTCTGAGTTAACGTGGAATAACCCCCCTCTGCAGTCAAAAGCAGGGTAGCAAGATGATAGTGCGCTTTTATTATATTCACTTTGAGGAGCTTTATGGTGCCTGAGCTAGTGTTTCTGAATACACACCTGCAGTCTAGAGGTGGCAGCTCATTTAGAGTTACCGCAAGTATTTATATACCATGGCAATACATCAGAGTAATCAACCTTATCAGATCTGTGGTTTAACCTGCCTGTGAATCATTGGTTTCACTTAGTTGAATTTTTTAATAATTGGGCTTTTTAATTATAATTGAACATAACTAAGGTTCTAAACAAAACATTATTTAAAATTGAAAAGATCAAATGATTTTTTTTTTTTCCCACTGAAAATATTGCCTGGTCAGAAAAAAAAACCCAGCTGCAATTATTTGTGGGATTAAATTCAAACTTGTGAATTTTCTCAGTTGAGTGAGGGGGAGCATGGGTAGAGAGAAAGACAAAAGGTTGTGCAGCAGTAAAAAAAAAAAAAAAAAAACAACCAACCAACCAAAACAAACAAACAAACAAAACCAAAAAAAAACCCCACACAACAAAAAAAACCCACCTGAAAGTGAAAACTGAAGGCATACTGAAATGGTTGCTTGGATTTGCCATGATTGTCAGTACTCTCAAGCACAGGTTATGTATTTTGTAAGTTACTAGTTTTGTAGCAGGCAGTGGGAGCTGCAGACTGTGGCAGTACTGTATTGCTTACTGTTCATGCTTTAGGGAATAGTAAGCAGTACTAGGGCAAACTTTGGGGAAAAAGGAAAGGTGGTCAGCAGCTGTATGAACAGGCAAACTGTGATGTTCTCTTCCTCTTCTGTCTTGATCTCAGTCCATCATCTGTCACATGTTGTTGCTATATAAATGTGCGACAATGAAATGAAGTCAGTGGAGAGAAGCATGGCCCACTGTTCACTAAAGAGCCAGAGCCACATGGTGTGCAGGTGGACAACATAGTTGCCCTAGCACTGTAGTAGGGAGGGGAGCGTATTAATAGATTCCAGAATTTACATCCACTTGTGTATGTGCCCATACTATTACTTTCTGCATGTTGATAACTCTATTTTGTGTTTCTTAATTCCATCACCTTTACAGACAGTGAAGCTGTCTTCTCTTCCTGCAAGTGAAATGACTAACACCACAGGTTATGACTGTCTGTAGATGCTAGTTTGAAAAGTATTTCATACAGTATTCCAGCCATCTGTGTGCTAAATCTGTTTGAAGGGAGGGCAGTTTAAACCCTCACGGAACTGTGCCTCCGTCCATCTAGTTGACTTAACTGAAACTGCAATCTGCCTTTGGTGAGGAACTGCATGTAGTAAAATGTTATACTTCTGGGTTTTGTCTTTTCCTTTCCCTATTGCATATTTCTTTGGAACAAATCAAGCCCCCTAATGAACCTTGATCAGAGGATTATTGGGAGTTTTCAGAGGCTAAGGACAGCTGTGCAGCACTAGGAAACAAACTGAGGTTGTAAATAGAAAGTCAGCAATGGTACTCCTCTGACCCAAACTGCATTTGGCTGAGTGAGGTGACATGCTGAACAACACCTCCTTCTCTAGGGGTAAAGGTGAAATAATCCTGCACTCATCCTCTTGGGCAATGCTTCCACTTGCTGTTACATCAGAGTCCTCAGGACATCACGAAAAAGCATAAAGCATGAAACCTCACCAGAGCCATAAGCCTCTCCTCACCTCTCTCGTCCACTGGTATTGTAATCAAACATCAGATCCAGATGGTTTATGTGGTAGTCTTTGGGAGATACTGGCACGAGGTTCCAAGGGAACAAAACTATTTACTTCTATATGATAGCTTTTTTTTTGTTATTCCTTAAGAATTTCCTGATGGCAGAAACAAAGAAATGGGAGACTTTAAATTCAACCAATTATTGCAAGAAACAAATAAGTGCGTGTTGACCAGACTGCCACTGCTGATGGCTTGTGGTCCCTTTTTTTTCATACTGTCATCAGTAATGCTACAACTAAGTATGCTTATATCTACCTAATAACCTTTGTATAGCAGCCTGTGCCAGGACTGGTAACAGATGATGGGACCTCATGATAACTAGTCTGGAAATAAGGATGGACTCTTACCTGCATGGCTTGGCAGTAACATTCAAGATGCTGTAGTTGTTCTGTATCTGTTCCTTATTTCTGCCTGTGCCTACCACAATCACTTCTTTCCAGACCCTGACTCTTTTTGATTTTAAGAAAGGCAGCTTTGGTGAGTACCACATGTGTCTGGCATGTCTGAAGTTGTAGTATGTCAGTGAAGCAACCACAGGTAACCAACAATTAGATCTTAATTCTAAAGATCTAATTTGGAGATTAAAATAGCAGGAAAACTGGAACTTTTATGAAAAGGACTGGCTTGGTAGTGCTGTTCAAGAATTCTGTGCTCTTGGAATTCTGTTCAAGAAGGTGCTTTCTGAAGGTGTGGCTTAGAAGAGTCAATGACTGGTCTCTTGATCTGGTACATAGGGAAACTTCCTCAGTGATCTGTGCATTAGACATCATGCAAGCTTTTCAGTGGTATATTGAGATTTTTTTCACCTCTGCGAGCATACATGATTGGAGGCAGGGGTGTATGATTCTTCAGCATTAATGGTTAATTTTCTGTATGCTCAGGACCAAACTCTTTGCTTAAATCTCTCTCTTCCCCCCCCCGCCTTCCGCCCCACCATACAATTCACTCCACCACTTTGATCTACTCTGAAACACATAGGTTATGCCAAATACCTCATATTCACTTCACTAACCTGTGCAACCACAGCAAACATTTGCCCAAATAACCATTTAGCTCTCCAGCTAGACACAGGTATGCAATTTTGCAATATTGTATGCAAGTTATTTAGCTGTGACTTTTCCTGTGCTTCTGTATGGAAGTAATAACTGTAACTTTTGCCCACGAAAGACCCTCTTTTAACAGCAAAATATATTGTCTCCTTAAACGTATTTTTTGCATGTGCTGTTTTACCTCTCACCATGATAGAAGTTATTAATAAACCACTAAAACTAGTAAAATTGTCACCTGTTACTTTAGTTTTCTCTTACTTTCCAGCCCCCCCACACCTCTATTCATCTTTGTAAACTCCTTTTCCTCCCAAGAGCTTTGCTAAATGCTGTGTTGATCAGAAGTGGCATGATAAGGCTCGGGCTAACATGAGTGACATGCTAAACTAAACAAACTTTCACCTCCTTCCACACCTGTACTTTTTGTGCATCAGCAACGCGCTGTCAGTATTTTAACCAGTAATTCTCACAGTATCTTCCTCTTGCTTATGATAAACTGCCTTTCCCAGCGTTATGTGTGTACAGATAATTTGAGGACCCCATTGTTTCCCTCAAAGAATTATGTGATGAAATCTGTTCAGACTGACTTCAGCCAAGCATCTGAACTAAAAGCTCCCTTATGAAGAAGGGCAGAGATACATCCTTTGAGTTTATCTTCATTGAGCGTACTTCACTCTAAAAGTTTACAGTTTGTTCTTTAGAGGTACACAGAGTTTGGTGCTAAAGTAGGTCAGTGTCCAACTTACATACAAATCCAGTAGAAAGGTTCAGGCGATCCTCTTCCAGGAATGGTGACTTTTTCTATATCCTCCCCAAATCTGAACATCACACAGCTACTTGATACTGCAGTTTAAAACACTGGAAATAAATGGAAATAATTTAGTCAAATAGAATGCAATTATCTAAGTCTTGTATTTGATTAGGACAAGCTAACCCTAGGGTTAGCAGCTTGATAAATAGACGGTGGTCAACTGGGCCAATAGTGGCTACAGAAGTTCAAACCCCTAATCTTATATCTTATCTGAATGCATTTACTTCAGCAGAAAAATATCCTCATACTACATAGGGAAAATCCTTCTGTTCAAAACCTGAGGGAGAAACTCAATGTACCACATAATCTGTGCCAGTTTCTGCAAAAGGCTTCTTTTCTGAGTATTGCTTAGCCTTACCTGAACACATGGGATCTGATGCACCTCAGTATAGGTCCAAACTAAAATGCTAATTTCAATAGGACAGTTAATTTCTTGCAAGATTTTAGGCCTAGTGGTCACTGTTATGTCACAAGAGACATAAAAAGCATTGTATAATTTAGCATTATCATTAAAGCATTGTATATAAACTCTACAATTTCAGTTCATGAAAGAATTAAGAAAAAACTTTTTAACTTGTAAGTCTACATTAACCTATTTCTCAGAAACTGATAGGTAACATATTCCGAGGAGTTTAATTGGATGCTGTTTATAAACTGACTGTACTTAATCTGAATTGATTCCAAGATTGCTATTATTATGCTAAACTGAACAATGAGAACTCAGTTTTACTGACAATTATGATGATAATGTATGTGATGCATAGATAGTTCTCTTGTATAAATTTCTGATCTGCTGCACCACGAGAGGCACAGTGATGTGGATAACCTAAGTTACCACTCATCCTACTGTAGTACTATAGGAATAATGTGTTCTTTGATAGCTGATTACAATAACTATGCAATATACTGCTGATGAGAACCCCTTCTTAACTGACTTCGAGTGCTGGTTAATTTAACCTCTCACTTTTTTAGAAGTTCAGTGCTATGAATTCTGTACTTCAAGTAAAAATACTGTGGTAGTTACTCACTGGGGATGAGTAGAAAGTTTCACTATGCAGTGAACAAGCACCTACCTCCAGCAGGAGCAAGATTCAGTTGTCTGAATCAAGAGTCCACCATGCTCACCGCTTTCTCATTTGAAGCATTTCATGCACCACATGCTCTACTCGGAGCTTATAAAAAGGGTTACCTTCTGAATTCCCTTTAGAAGGTATTTACAAGTCCTCCTTACTTTGCCTTTCCTACCACAGACCACCTTGTAGTCTAGATTTTCAATCTCGGTTGACCATTCTCATAGGTAACTGTCATCCCTTTTTAGGTGCTTATAGTAGGCAAACCTAAACGTGAAAAACATGTAGGTAGGGGACAGTCTGTTTGGATATAACCCCCATGCAGTTGAAGGGATATACCATTAAATTCTAACTTTCAAAGTAATTAAAGAACTGTCCTGAGTATAAAAGTCAACTAGAACTGTCCTTTAATGAACCAAATGTTCCAAGAGGGAAGAAGGTGATGAAGCCTCTGTTATACTGGTAAATTAAAACAATCGCAGCAGACTCTCTGTTGGGCTTCAGTTAATGCATGGAAGGGACTAAAAGAATAAATACAAAATAATAAATATTCTCTGATGTCAATAAGTTTTAACTGGATTTCAGTTTATTTGTACTTGAGTTTGCTGTCGGGATATTTTTTATATGCACCAGTACAATGAGTAATCTTCAAGATAATACCTCAAATGATGAAAGTAACCAAAATTGAGACTAAAGATTTTTAGCTATAAGACAAGAGTACATAGCTGGTATTTGAGGGTTTTTTTTTTCCCCACTGTGTTGGAAATGCAATGAAAACCAGAATGAAAACCCGAAACAGACCTTTGAAGTCACAAGTCTAAAAGCTGACATTCAAATTAGCCTTAGTTTTGAGTTCATCAAAAATGTAGATTATTCCTCTAATACACACTGCAAATGCTTTCATATGACAAACATTTGTTTACCCAACTTTGTGGTCCTCTGCTAGATTAAAATGTGTCTTCTATGTAGAAAGTAATCTCTTCATTTTCCTTGTCCTTAAATAGACTTTCATATAAAACTACAGGTTTCTTCTTTAAAGATTCTGTGTAATAAAGCTGATTGGTTTTTCCTTTTCCTTTAGCTGGTTACCAAAAAACTGTTCAAGTGTATACATGATAACACTTTCAAAAAGTAAAGAAACTCAGTGCTGATGGGGAAACAACATGTCATCTTTATGTAATCTTAAGTTATAATACTAGAAATAAAAATATATCTTTTTTTTTAATGAACATGTATATGAACTGCAAAACTTGATTATTTTTTTTGTCAAATTTCAGAAGCAGTTTGTTCTCAATCGCAACAAATTGACAAGCATAGATAGTACCAAAGTCTTCTTGTGAAATTATTACTGGTTTTTGAAAATGTAGGTCATATCTATGTAGCAAATTGAAATAATCCTCCCAAACATAGGCTTATAATAAAAATCCATTTATTTCCTGATTCTATATAAATACAGAAATCTACACAAATCCAAACTGATTTAATAATTTTTTCTGAGGGCAGTTTAACAAACAATTATGTTTTCAATCCATGCAGAGTCAAGACAAGATACTTGAAAGGCTTACTGCAATATCAGTTTTTGATGTTTTCATGACTGGAGAAAATCTGAAGAGACAAACTAAACATACATTAGTCCATGCCACTCATTCTGAGGGCCTAGTGCTGATAACTGTTTCATAATGATCACTATATTTTTATTCAGTTTCTTTTTTTTAAATATTTTTTTTTAAATTCTTTTTTTTTGCATTCAGCAGAAGTGAATGCAAATATGGAGAAACTTCCTCACATTCTTTAGTGTCTTTGCTGGCTTTGGAGACAACAAAGGAAGCTTCTAAATATCACAGAGTGAATCAGTGAGATGGCAAGGATCTCTGTAAAAAGAGTGAATACACATGTGCTCAAGACTTCAGTATGTGAAGTTACTTATCTTCTGTAGTTTTAGGAACGTATCTGGCTTTATTACCTCCTTGCATCTTAAAAGCTGAATATGTTTGAGATGCCTTTAGTCACCAAGTTTTTTGAAAGATTGGGCATTGAAAAGATGGAAAAAAACATTGCTGTGAGCTGAATAATGTTTAAAGAACAACCACATCTCTTCCAACGGCTGTCAAGATTGGCCTTTAAACAGAGGAAGTTAGTCGTGAGGCCTCTTTTAAGGATAAAGTTCATCAAAAGATTTATAACAAAACAATCTGTAGATAATATTAAAAAAAAAAATAACCTAAGTTGCCACTCATCCCTCTGCTGAGCTGCTAAGTAAGGACAAACAAATCATTTCCTGGTATCAGATTTGTTCTCATTGCAGTATTTTTTAAATTGTGTTCAGTAGAAGCCTTCCAGTGCAGGAAAATAAAGGAATGAGAAAAAAAAAAAAAAGACAAGATTAGAGTCAACTTTGGAAGTCTATTTGCAGAACAGTGATTTCTGGCAGATTAAACATCATAAATTTCATCATTTCATGTAATGACAAACCTTCCTTCTCATGGAAACATCTCTTTCTAGGCATAATGGCAGTATTTCAATTTTAGCATGTTATAATTATATGGTGATCTTTACCCTGAGCAACATAGTGCACAGCTGAGGCACCTGAGTTAGGAGGCTTATTCGCCTAGGTAGCACCTACAAAACTGTCAAATGTATAGAAAGCTTTGAGACAAAAGCTCCCAAGTTTAGCTTCCTGATACCGTGCACCAGACTTCCTCCTTGAGGAGGAGGCTCTTAGGGGGATGTGCAATAAACACGAGCAAGCTCTAGTTACCGGAACAAATATGCAGTCTCATCCAGTATAACTGATACTACTGGAGCCAGATTTTGAAATGAACTAGCAAAGATCTCTGCAAGAGATCTTTTCAATTGAGACGCTGCAACCTGATCTTTCAAGAGCTCAGTGGCCAGTGCCATGAAATCCACCCTGGTGGGCATTGATCCACTGCGATGGCCCAAAGCTTTTCATCAACCTATTTGCATACAAGTGATTGCTAACTCCGCCAGCTGTACTGCCTACATGCATGCCCCAGCCCTGTTTTAGCATGCTAAGTTCCTTATGGTATCATTCTTTCTCAAAGCAAAACAGTTTCTATTCCTCACTTCACGCTGATGTTGTTCTGTGTAGCCGCTGAGCTGCTTAAATAGCCCAGTGTAGCCATGACTAACAAACCATTTGTATTCATAGCACCAGCTTCAGGGGAAAGACACATGGTGGCTATCAAGGGATTTGAACACAGAACAAAACACAAACACTCAACCTGTTTTAAATAAATAATCTTTCTTGCTTTAAAGAAGTTTGAAGCACCGAGCTGTGGCCTATTCTGAAAGGCCCTTCTCTGACACGCTGAGTTGGTTCTTTCAGTGTAAGCAACCACCTCCTTCCTAGCAGCTAGGGTAATCGATAAACTGGATCCACATTACTGAAAGTGCTGATTTAAATGGGTGAGAGAAAGAGAGAGAGAAGTGGGTTTAGTTCCATAGCATTCATAGCTTGCATGTGTGTGTTGTATTTATAAACAGGGATGAGCTTTGCAATTTTTAGTGATGCTTCGAATCCTATTTTTCCATCTGAATATTCAACTTGCTATCTGTCTAATCAAATCCATCATTCTGGGCATATTTTGGCTTGTTTTGCAGGTTAGTCATATATAAACAAGCACATTAACACCAGTTCAGCTTCCTTTGTTCACCTGCATAATACTATTGAAATCATATGTGTGTAAAAAGAAGTGGGTTTTGCCCTCTTTTTTTAGGCTGTTTTATTCACTGAGTAAAGGGTCACTCTTTAAGCCCATTGACCTCCTCTGTATTCCTATTGCCAGAATCGAACAGGTAGACCCAACTTGTTGACTATGCATACCAAAAACTCCTGTTAAAGCCAATGAAAAGTTAAGGAGAGTTGGTTTTTTTTTTTTTAATGAGGAAAATGTTAGTTCTCTGAATCAAAATTATTACCGATATCAGTGAAAAAACGGGTTTTGTGGCTTCAGATGCATTTTGTTAGAGCTCTGTTAACATGTATGCAACAGGCTGCTTTTTGTTGCTTTAATGCTCTGTTAGGCTGTATTTTTTTAAGGCATGGAATTCACCTAAGAAAAATTCGTTGATAGAATATTAGTTAAATAAATTTTAGATAGATAAAAACACAAGTACAGTACTTAACTTCACACATAGCGTTGCCAACAAAGTAGTCTGTAGAGACTGAGCCTGAAATGTATATGGAAGTTCTTCACGTCAGCTGGGTGTTGAAGGTTGTGTTTTATGAGTACAGTACCTTAATTGATAGATATGAGGTAGCAATCAAAATGTAAATAGAACTTGGTTTACATTAGTGCCTAAGTTTGCTGTATAGATATATTATATATGCTTTTAGGAAGCTGGACTCAATTTCAAAGTTATCTTTAATTCATGAATTGTTAAAATGAATTCCATTTGTGGCTTAAAAAATATTGTGATTAAAAAATTACGCTTTTTCTGAATCAACTTCATAATTTCACATTATTCCTGTATTGAAAGCTGAACCAGAAAGGAGCCCTTTTGTTTGTTCCAAAAGCATTGCTACCTTTTTTAATATTGTAAAATAATGTTCAGTTGACCGATTACTTTCACTGTGACAGCTGCACCTTCAGTAGGTTCTAATAAACCCAACTTAGGTTAAAGGCAATATTTCATTATTGTTATTGGTATATGCTTCACATATTTAAAGGACCATATTCTGAGGCACATGTTGTAACGTACTGTTTCTGGTTATACATTTATGGCTTGTATATGATAACTATACAGTGGGATAAAACTTCTAAGCTGCTCTGCCTTCGCCTTCCACTAACAATGAATAGAGGAAAGGGCGCATATATCGATAGGGATGATTTTTACCCTTATTCTTCTGTTCAACTGTACTAGAGGCCTCATTCTTTTGGGTGTACAAAATGAAGTAATTTGCAGAATCTTAGATAAATTTTCTCCTCCCCAGATGACCTGATAATGCCAGTGCCTGTTGTATGTGATAGAGAAGTGTAACAATGTGCTCATTCTCACAGCAATGATAGTTTAACATGAGCAGTCTCAACACAGAGATGAGTGAGTGAGCGAGTGGCCAATTCTCATCTCTGATGGAAGGTTCTCTTGGGGATATCTTTTATGTGATGACCTACAAACCCCCAATTCAGGAGGCAATTAGGTGACTATCTGGATTATGCCCTTTTATTCTAGGACAGCAATCAGTTAATAACCCATCTACTAACATGTGAGAGAGACATACCCTTTCCCCTCATTTGCAGCCTGTATTACGTGTGTTATTCAAAAGCAAATATTTACACTCAAATCAATGTATGAGCCTTAAATACATTACTGGAATATTTACTACAGGCTGGTATCTTTTGTTTTCTGGAACCTAACTGATCACTACCAAAATAATTTAAAAATGCTAAACTTATCTCAAAAGTCACGTGGGAAAACCTTAAATAACAAAATGCTTAATTATTTTGTATCTGGGCATGCTGTTACTAATGGCTACATTTAGTGATGGAGACTATAAACTGTAAGTCATACCAGTGTTTCCCATGGCAGAGCAAGCTGCAATCGTGATGTGACAGTGCCCTTTGACCTCGCTAAGGAAGGCATAGTGGGAATTATGTGAGGACATTATGCTTGATTAGTCTCTCCCTAGTTTGCGTGGGTGGGAAGATAATTGAAAACACAATGGACTTTGGAAATTGAAGGTTCTGAAATGCACTTTGCAAACACATGCAATTTTAAATCTATCATGTGTCATCTATATCAGCAGTGGACATTGTCTTCATTACATAAATACAATTCTTCTGCTAATACAGTGCAAATAGGGGTTAGGCAGCATCTGCAGCTATTGTAATCCACACTTCAAACAGCAGTATCCGTTTTATATTCTTAAACTCTGAGAATTAAATAGGAGCTTGGAACAGAAGGACTGATTGTCTGGTTGATTTCACATTCTCTGATTCATAACATTCAATAAATAAAGAAGTTGAATTTTGTCCACTAAGTGATCTTATAAAAAAATTAACTGTATAGCTTATACTTGAGGAAAATTGGGAATTGGGGAAAGAAGGAATTTGGTTTAGCTATTTTAATACACTGCATCTATAAGCTAGCACCAAGACTATTATTCTGGATGTTTTCTGGTCTGTTGAGTCCTAATGTACCTAATCTCCAACAGATAGTGCTGCCCAGGGTTCCTGTAAAACAGTCATCTGCAAACATATTTATTAACCTTTGTTGTTTAGTTTTCTGCAAAGTGCAGGCCACCCTGCTGAACAGTCTACAGCACGTATTTACAATGCTGACTCCTATTAGATATCATTAGGTACATAATAATTATAATAATTATGTGCATTGCTTAGGCTACCCTGCTAAATAACAACCACTTTTATTCAGAAGTCAGAATTGCAGCAGCTAGACTTAAAATGAAATCTAATTAGATTTCAGTTCACCCCCTTTCACACATAATCTATACCCACTGTATATCTATGAAATCTGTCCAGCAAAGATTAATTAATTTAGCCTGAAAAAGTATTATCTGTATGGTCTTTCAGGTAAAAGTTATAAAACAGTGAACATTTTGTAAAAACAAACAGAAATTGTTGCAGTAGAACTTCAGGGGTTTTGTATGACTTCCTGCAGAAAGCATAATGCTTTTTCACAGAGCTACTTCAGTGGTAAACACATTGGGTTTTTGCAGCCATAGCTGCATTCATGAACATAATAATTCTGTAACTCAATAGTGGGAGATAACCTTAAAATTAACTGTTACAAGTTTCCTGAGTTTTGCAGATTTTAATCTGATCTTAATGTGAAGCTATAGTCTTCCTTGTGTGAATTTAAGGAAGTCTGCAATCTTTTGAGCAAGGAAAGGTGGAAACACAAACTTACAAGGTGAAGGAAGTATGGAAGTGAAGTAATCTTTAAAACTACATGATGATTCATTTACTAAACCTATTTTCTTTCAAAGGGCAAGAATTAGCTGACACCTTCTCAACATGAACCATTTTCCCTGGCACATGACCCCATCTGCGCATCTGTATAATCTTTTTGCAGGGCAATAGCTAGCACTGGTCTTATCCTATGACCACGGAGCATTTTACTGTATAAGAAGTCTCATTACATTATTTCAGTAAAAGTTTTAAAACCTTGGATGCACCCAGGAAGGCAAACAAAGTGAGTGGAGAGGTCAAGGAATAAACATAAGGAACAGATTCAGTTCTGAACATCTAACAGGTTAGGAGCAGCACAGGTCAGGATGGTTTACAGATTATTTTTTCCACCAGCGGTTTTGGAGAAGGGAGCAGGTTCTTTAAAAAAGGCTGTAAGTGAATTTGTTTGAGTACCCATAACAAGTTGTTCAGTGGCAGCTTTTTGCCAGGTAGTCTAAATGTAACTGGAAACAGTTATTAGTGCAGTAAAAACTGTGCTTGTATATTTGAAAACTGCAGAGACTACTGCTTAGTAGAAGTTACGCTAATTGGGGCATTAAGTAGATGGTCCAATGTGGGAAGGGGAGTAGATGTATTCATACCAGTCCTGAGGATGTTTCCAGCCTGAAATCTATTTAGGGTGTTCTGGGGCAGGAGGCTGGCCCGTGGTGACCTCAGTCTTTCCTGGAGTTCCTCAGTCCCCACTTCTTATTCCAGTCCCACTCCAAAGCCACCTGATACTTCCCAAACACTAAGCTGCTTTCACGCAGCCACATCCAATTCCAAAGCCATTTCTTCCTCTTTCCACAAAGCCCCTGTGCTCCTTCCAGCTCACTCTATCTTTCTGCTATGGATTTCCACCCACTTCGTATAACTAAGTTTGAGGTTTTGAACTTTAAAACCTCTCTTTGGAGACTGCCTGAATTTGGCAGCCTCCAGATTCTGCAGGTGCTGTGGTGACATTTTGTAAGTGCCAAGGTTTTAACTGACCATCTTTGATTGCTCTACTGCGTTGTGTGTCTTACGTGCCACCTTCAGGTAGCTCCTGCTCAGTAGAGGGAAGGTACAGTTTTCCACTTTTGTATGCAAAACTGTTTAGGCCCATGGTTTCCTTAGTTGCCTGACACAGTCTTGACCTCTGTGTCATAACAGTTAGACTGCTACTAGCTTAATTCTAGCTTGTAACCATTAATTCTAGGCTGTGATGTCTGTACTACCCTTATCTGGGGGTAATAACCTATCCTTCCTTACCCTTCAAAGAGAGGTGCCGAAACCGGTTGCAGTGAGTCAGTCTGTGCGCTGTGTTGAGTATGTACCTCCCGGGAAACCATTTCAGTCTATGTTTTCACTATAACTACTGTCATCTACAGTAACGGTAACACATCTGACTTAAAACTACATTGTTTGATTCCTCATAGGAATCCTATGGCAGTGATAGCAAGGTTAGTGTGGCTGATCTAAAAGAAAATTCCTTTATTTCTATAGCTACAATGGAAACAAAGGGCCATATGAGCACACACAAACACATACATGTACGCAGACATGTATGTGTTCTGTGAGAGACTGCCTTCTAAAGTTTTCAGCTAGAATTTTAGAACCTTTCCCCCTGAAATATCACTGAAACAATGACATCAGCCCTTCATGTGAGATTTCCATTTCTGTGCTTTATTCTGGTTGGCCAAGTCTCTCATCCCTTAGTGATTCTGAGCATGCATACCTATTTAAGGCATGTGTATATCCACAGGCATTTCATTTATCTTGTTGTACTGATTGAGAAGTATTCATCCAGAAAAAGATGGGTGACGGGTATTGGCAGGCACAAGATATTAGGAAAGGTGCAAAAGTAAATCTGCTTCAGGAGTTTTGGAATAGTTAACCAATGGACTTTGAATTCCTTGAAAGTCCAGCTTATTATTACTCTGCAGTGCAATGCTGTGCACTGATACTTTTGTTCTTGTGGCACCAGCAATACCTTATTCTTTCCTCTCAGCTGATGAATTGGAAGTTACGTGCATCTGAAGTTATCTGAAAAGGTTATATGGACTGTGAGAGAAATTAATATTGTAGGTTGACATGGATCAAATTCTTGTGATAGCTGTAACTGTCAAATTTACCATCCATATCTGAATAAGGTGGACATTTTGCTTTCAAGACCACCTGAAAACCTCTGACATTTATGGATCTTTGAAATATGTTGTTCTGAATCCTAAGTTATTTTATCGTGGACAATGACGTTCCGAATGTGGCTACACGACTGGAACAGGTTACCCAGACATGTTATGGAATCTGTCCTTGCAGGTTTTCAAGAGTCAGCTGCAGAAAGACATGGCTGATCTCGTGCTAACAGCAGTCCTTGCCTGAGTGGAAGGCTGGACTAACTGACCTTCAGTGTTTCCTTCCAACTAATGCTCCTATGACTCTGTGTTTGTCTGGAAAATGATGTTAATTGTTTTGTGTGGAGTGTAACTCCTATAAATTGACGTGACAGCTTCAGATCTGCATACAATTGTGTTGGTGTTCATCTTGAGTTTTATGAGATAAGTCAGCTAGAACCAGAATACTGAAAAGATCCGAATTTTGGCCATGAAGTGTCAGAATGAGAGTTTCTGAATGATGAAAAATCTGCACTAATTACTTAACCTTATTTAGCTTTCAACTTCAGTGCTGGCCTTTCCTGGTTGTATTTTGAGATTACTTGTTTGTTTGCTTAGTTTGGGAACTCCCAGTCAAGAAAGGATCAGGACTGTATTGATTTTAAAAGTATAGAAGGATATCCTTGACACAAGGGAAATTATTTAGATAGAAATACACTTGAAACAAGCAATATCATTTTATATGCTCATTCTTAAACTACATTTAAATGAATATACTTGTCAGCAGGGAAACTGCTTAAGTATCATATATACCTTATTCTGCAATATTGAATACACAGATAAGTAACAATTTTGAATTTCTAATAAACAATTACGGATTGTAATTGCTTGCTAATAATAAATTTGACCAAAGTTGCTACTGAACCCTAGTGGGAAGACTTGCATGACTGGGAAATTAGAATGGCAGATAATAACTTATTTAGGAAAGTCTGAATGGATGAAAAGGAAGAGGATTGCAGGCTACTTTTACTTTAGTGTGTTTACTTGTTTCAGTGTCGTTCATGATTTGGAAATGTGTGGTATCACATAGAAAAGGATCAGTGTTATTACAGACAAATCTTGTGATAGGTGACTTCTATAAACAGGAGAACCAAGCACCTGGTTAGAATACATAGTCAAAATAAATATATTATCAAGATTATAAACTTACATGGTGTCCCTAAATAATAATAAAGCTAATAATAAAGATGTAAATTAGGTAAATGTTTTCTGTTTTTAATAGAAACCTTCATAGTTTGAGAACGCGTGAACTCTTTTGTTAAATATTTAGAAATCATGCGCAAGGAAGCAATAGGATTTTAGCTGTGGTTTGTTGCTGTTGTTTGGAGAGAAAGTGAAAACAATTACTAAAAGATATATAGAGATATGTAACAAAGGCATTGTATACGGAAATAAAACCAAAGAAAGGACAGATTTCTGTTGATGACTATAAACTATAAGAACTGTAAGAACTATTCGAAGTTTTTATTTTTAAAATGCCAAGAACAAAAGAACCTCAGTCAGTGGTTTTACTGTGCTATCTGGATATAATAAAATTGGGTATAATTATAAATAATGTTACAAACATTCAATAAAATTCTGTCTTTGAGAAAAGCTACTGCATGCTTTTGTGTCGTGTGATCCTTATTTGTTACCATAGTTTACATAACAGAAATCTAGAGGATTATTTTATGTATCTGCATTGATAAAGGAATCTTCAATCTAGAAATAAATAAAAATCAAATTTGGTCACTGGAATCTGAAATTAGACAAGCTCAGGTGATACAAAATGCAGGTTTCCAAAAGGAAGACAATGAGCCCTGATTACAGGGGCTGTCTAACACTGAAAACATTGAGAGAAGAATGTGAATATTTAAAAATGCCCTAGTTCAACCCAAGCTAAGGGCACTCTCATACAGCATCTGGCCTACGTTGTGCAGGTGATCGAAATGTTTCCTGAAGGATGCAAGTTTAAGACTATGCATTTGTGCTCAAAAAGAGTTGAGAAGGGATCTGAAAGCAAAGACTTGTTCTGTGGAGAGTCGTGCCTGCAGGACAGATTTTCTAAGTGCCTCAGTACCATTTTCGCTAGGGTAATTGTGCCTTTACCTTGCTAGAGGGAAAGAGGGAAGGAACTGTCAATGATTTCAGTATAAGCCTATGCAGACTCAGGGAGGCACCTGAAAGTATCTAGGAACAGTGCCTGCCATTGCAGATGCCAGCGTTGCTCAGCCAGCAGTCCTACAAAGGGAATTTATAGCCCTTGTATGGTGAAATCCACACACACAAAGCTGGGGTGGTTTTATTTTTTACTTACTGTTGGGTTTTTTTCTGGGCCTGGATACCCTCCTCCTTCACCTCCTCCTAATTTTCAAGGTCCCTTGACATTTTGATCTCTTACCTTTTTGAATCACAGGGTTTCTCTGTATGGTTTAAGACTCATAGGTGGTTGCACAGAACAGAGTGAACCTTATCTAGCTGGCATGGCTACGATCAGCATGAAAGGCTGCTGATTCAGCAGGAGACAGTTACAAAAACACTTCTGAGGGAAACCACAGCATTAGGCAATGCTGTCAAAAACAAGAAAAAGGAAGGATGGAAACAATCTCTTAAAAATAAAGTGCCTGACACTAGTCTTGCTTGAAACTGGAGTAAGTCAGGCTGCTGAAATGAGAGCAGTGATGATAGCGTAGGCAGGCTGCTGAAATGAGAGCAGTGATGATAGTGTAAATAAGGTCAGAATTGGGTCCAACATCTGACTTGTAAGGTGTCAGTGAGACCCTTGAGAGAGACAGTTTTCACTCCTTTCACAACCAGCATAATTTAAGGTGACTACATTCAGTGGCAATCCTTAACAGAAACAATGTCTGGGTAAATCCCTGCTATATATTGCTGTGTGCAGAAAGAATGCTGCTTCCTGATCTTCAGCTACATTCTAGTAGCTTATTTGTTAAATATTGTGCTGCTTAGCTTAAGTAAGCAGCAAGAGAAGATGGCACTTTCTGGAGAGTAGTGCTGCACAAGCACTCCCGTGTGCTTCCACTGACAAATGTTGAAAAGGGAAGAAATTGCAAGACTGAATATGTTTTTGTACTTTTTGATACGCTGTTTCTGTATTACGAAATTCTGACCATGATTGGTATACATCTCAAAATAATTCCATTTTAATAAAGGAAAGTTGGGGCAAACTATCTCAGGAATGCAAAATGTCATTAACGGGATGTGAATAAATACATGATAAGCCTGGGAGCTCAGAGGGGCAGCGCTCTCCCTTTCATCTTGTTTCTATGTCAATGTCTATATAAAAGAGTCGGGACTTAAGTTTTAAAATGGGAACGTTTTTAAATAAGTGTGTTAAGAGTAGAAACCCGGTGAGAATGTTTTTAGAAATCTACTAAACTGTCCTAACAACAATTTTTTTGTGTGTTCATTTGTTAAATCAACTTAAGGTTTTGTAGTTCACTTGCTTATAGAGGTAACACAAATACTGGAACAGGCCCTGTCACAAGGACCTTTATCTTGATTTTAGCGGCAGTAGAATCAGCTTGGAGTGAACAACTTGTAGTCCTATATGTTGCATTGCCCCAGGGCTGCATCAATCCAGGGAGCTTATTTTGCACTATGTCTGGAAATTATTGAATACATTTTTGAATACTCCTTCACTGAATTATATGCTTTTTCTATGGAATGGATAGTGAAAAGGCAGAATATTTATCCCTATATTTTTGTATTAATTGAATGTGTAGCTTGATGGCTTACAGAATGTCTTTTTCCACAAATACGGTTAAAATAGCTGTGTTAAATATTAAAAAGGCAAAGGCAAGGCATGAGTCAAACCGGGTTTAAAACTAGAATTAATATCATCACCACACCATATTCCATTTCATACAAATTAGTGGAGTACATTCAAAAAGGGAAAACGATCTTGTTTTTTAGAATTGGTCCCTGACTTCTGGCAGTGATGTATTTCACATCAGTGAAGTGCATATCTTGCTCACAATATTCATAAGATCTCTGATAAGATATTTTTCGTTCAGCAGAATAATTGTGGAGGAATTCTCTGGTCACTAGATAAATATCGGGGCTGTGATTTGTCAAACTAAAATGCTACTAAATGTAATAAAAGTCTTAGCTTCTTTTATTTTCTGTTCACCTCTGTATATGTTAAAGCAACAATAGAAGCGACTTGCATTGAAATTTAGTACTTGCTCAGACAGTTATAAGGTACAGTGCACCTAATAAAATACATGGGCAAAAAAGCATACTAATGTTTATGCCTGCACTGTGATAATTCCGTTCCTCCTCATATTACTAATTAAAAGCGGCCTGATATTTTTACTTCTTTAGTGTGATGTGACCGTAGGTGGGTAGTGATGCCTACAGGAACACAGGCACTCTGCAAATCCATCTATTTTGGCAAGTGTAGGTACATAAGATCTTATGTGCTTAAGCTCACAAATATTTTTTTGAAGCTGATATAAATCATCCCACAGCAGACATTCTGAGATATATGTCCCTCACTTGGTGATCCGCTAACCACACATGCTTTAGAAGTGAACAATTATAGCACTTGGGAAATTGGATGCTTTTTCTCTTTTAAATGTGTGTAACTGATCAGTATCATTGTTTCCCACAACAGTGACTCAGAGCAGATGAAATATATCCACCTTCTTTCCTCTCTTATACACACTCAGGCCTCAAGATACCACAATATTTGCAAGCTCATGCTCTTGTTAAGTGGACCATGCTGCCACATAGTGGAAGTCTGATACACTCTGTCTTCACCCATTTTATTAACTTGCACAAATATAAAGATGAAATAATGGGGTTTGTTCATTTATGTAATAATTAACGGCACATTTACACTCCTAGCATATCACTGTTGATGTTTACTATTTGATCAAGTATGATGGATGCCTTGTGGTTGCAGATTCAGATTAGCATAATTTCATCACCAAGGGACCCATGAAAAGGTTCAATTATAGAGCAATCTCATTAATACCAGGGCTTGTTAAACTAATAGAAATAGACATCCCAACAGCTCTGATATGTATACATGTGCTTGGAATATAATTAATGGAAAAGTAACCCATACCTGAAACATGCTCGAATGATATGATTACATGATGTACTAGACTGAGACAAACACTGTTATAATATAGAGAATGTTTTGTTAGATCTGCTCAGAGAAAAAATGTCAGCAAAAATATAGGCAACCTTTCTTCCCAAATGTTAAGAAAAGATTTATCCTTTGTCTTTAAGTCATACGCCGTACCTATTTTTTTTTTTTACCTTTTGATGAAAAACTATTTAACTCATGCTGTCCTTTGATAGAGTAGCATAAGAAACAGTACCCGCCCTCTCCCCTTTATTCTTAGCCTTTTAATTTTTAAGCAGCTATTTTTTTAAAACTTGAAATGGGAGAATTTACCTCCAAACAAGAGCTGTGGTAAGGAAGTTTGTAGAAGTCCTACTTATTGTAGCTGTGAATGTGGGTGGGCAGCCAGCTCTTTCTTTGGAGGAGCACAATTCAAATTTTCCAGGAAGGAGAATAGAAAACTACTGCAACTGGCACCTGTCATTCAAGCATGACAGGAAGGAGTTTGAAGTCCAAGCAATAGTCTTACTCTTGCAGATTTTCCAGTGACAGACAAACCCCTTCCCTCAGTTTTTTCATCAGTTAAATGCAATAATACTGAAGCTGTGTTAGAAACTTTTTTTCCCAAAGAAAATGTTTCTGTGTCAAGACTATTAGAGCTCTTACAACATTTTTCATGAAAAAAAATAGTTTGTATGATTGCCATGTTACCGTTTACTTACAAATACACCTCATTTACATTCTGTGATATACCACCATATCAGACCAATGATGATGCAGAGACATTCTACTTTGAATGGTTCAATGCATTGAACACCTTCCATTGCCAGTTGAGAACTTATCCCTAGACCTCTTCCTTTCATTTGAACTGAGGACCTATTCTAAATATTCAATATAAAACATTTCTTTGACTTTGACAAATCATAATATTCTGATCAAATATTTTATAAAAGGTGCCTTGCTAGTGCTAATAATACCTGTCTTCTTAGGAGAGTTGTGCACTAAAAGCTGAATGACCAGTCTCATGAGTTCTAGACTCGCCACGGCTTTAGTCTGTATGCAGCAGACTACTAACTGTATGGAAAGAAAGGTCCATCACTTGCATGGCACTCTTCAGCAGCAGCAGATTTGGGGATATGCAGTAGGAAAGGGTATTAAAATCATTTGGGACAGGCTGGATATAAGTTACTGTCTTTTTCATAGTATCACATTAGAAAATGCAGATCCCTCATCCCCTAATCACTCAGAAACTTGGTAACAGTGAAGGACATTTGGAACCAGTTTGATAGTTATCTCTTGCTCCCATCATAGGGAGCAAGATGGGATGTCCATCCATTTGATATCCAAATGACCAAGCTTTAATTTGAGAAACGGTGAACTTCTCACTGGCTAAGATCTTGTGTATTCAGGGAAGGCTTGTTCAGAATTCACTAAAGTGTAAATTTGTTAGTTCCATCCAAAGAATCCCCACGAGCCCATTCTTATTTGACTTAGTTTATACTGCTTAGTAAGGGGTTTCAAAAAAACCATGAAAAGCCTCTCTCAAGCAAGAATAAGAGTGTCAACACAGTCATGCATCTAAGAAAACTTTCTCTTTCAGGCAAAGTCTTGTGACACAAGAACTTTTGGCTCTCAGTAGAGGAAGAACTTCCAGATTTTGACACAGTCCTTCCCATTATTTCTCCAGTCCAAATGGCTTTAGTTCAGCCTTGCTAGAAAGCCAAAACTGGTCTCTGCTCAAGAGAACCATGACTAAATGTAATTTAGTTTGAACCTGTGTGAAAAGCAGTGTTGGATGGTCATCATAAACACAAGGTTGTGAGCTCTGAGCTCTGCCACTGCTCTTCATGTGCCTTGTGTAAAGCTTTGTTTATTTTCCCTGTTGTCCAGTGATATTGATGATTCAGGTCCTTATGCTGAAGCCATTGCTTATGATATATAGTGGCTTTAGGCACTATTAAAAAAAAAAAAAAAACACAAAAAAAAAACCCCTATGTAAATCTAGGAATAATCATTCTTTAGCACTAGGAATAGTTCTCTGTATCCTAGACTGTAGTAGGACTGACTCTTTTCAATGGGATTTTTTTCTTCACTGTCTTCACCAACTGAAATTAGCTTTGGATCATGCACTTTGTATGGTATCTGATGTTCCTACAATCAAGCTCTTAAAATCTTGCATGTCTGCAGAATGCTGTAGAAATGGTAAACTGCAGCAGAGTATGGAAATAAGTATTGTGAGCACGGACAGCATCTGAGGCAAGAACTTTTTGGCAACCACAACTAGCTCCAGTAAAATGGGTCCTGTTCAGAATACAATAACTCTCTAACAATTCATTGTTGAATCCCTCATTTCCTTTGTAGACCTAATTTTTGCTTAAATTAATTTTTTATGCTGATGTGTATATGCTCTGATTCCATCACATGATCTTATTAAATCTACAATGCTGCATTTTTTATCACTTCTGCTAGTCGATTTTCCTGCAATTTTAAGCAAAATAACACAATTCCAAAAATACTTGAAAGCTGATGAATGACTCATACTGTAGTTCATTGAACACCATAAAATATTCGGTGACTCAGAGTCCTAGCACAAACCAAAGGTCCAAAAAGACTCTATTGTTCACAATACAGAGGTACAAAATCTGAAGACTTCTAAATCAGGCATTGGAAGCTATTCCTGCTTTTGCAGTTGTCACTTGTCAAAATTCGACCTAATCCCTGTGTGGATTTTTAAAACAGTGTAATGGAACCTAATAATTTTATAATGAGAAACAGTGTGTTTGCTAGATTAATTTCAATTTGTAATGTTGATTAGTTTCATGCAAGAGTGTAATGATCTGGAGTGGAGGCATATATGACACTGGAACACTGGAAACAGTTTTCAAAGCATAAAGCAGCTGTGTTACATAGTTCTTCTACTTAGAATTACAATAGCAGTATAGCTCACTTTCTGAATGATTCAGCTTTCATGTTTTGAACACCAAAAGCTTTTATTCTCTAGGGCAAACTGATCCCTGTATAGTCCAATGATCATGTCTCTGGTTGAGTGGATTAAGTAGGAAATGACTTAGAATACCTTGATCAAGAACTAAGAATATTTGAGGAACAAAGTTTGCTCGGGCTTATTTCCCATCTGAAAATGACACTTTTCTATGGATTATGCACACTAATGTCAGTTACATGTATGGGTATCTTTATTAAATTTCATTATTCCTGATCTGCTTTTAATCTAATATCACTTTCCACTAACATACATCTATTGATGTGACTAGACCAGCATCCATGTAATGATGCCATAAAGGAAAGAAGAACTAGTCTGTCATCTTTAAAAATTGTATATTTATTTTTGAACACAATGGCCTTTTGAGGTGTGGCCATTCATACACACAGCTTTGATGGATAATGTCCTTTCTGAAATAACATTGTCACACTGCTTAGTAAGTCCAGAGACAATGCAGCTGCTGTTTAGGTGGTGATAACATTTGGTTTGGGCTGAGGTTTTGATAGTGAAACAAAAAGGGTATTGACAATCATGTGTCTGTTTGTTCTGCCTTGGAAGTACCTTTGGAGAAGAACAGGTGCATCAAAGTACCTTTTTAAGAGGACTGAGCATAACTGGGATTTGAGGATTTCACTGGAGGACTGAGTTTCTGTTTAAATGTAGTCTCTGGAGCAGATAGAAAATGGTAGATATGAGACTAAGTAGGTATCACAGGAAACAGTAGAACTATAATACTGTATTATTGCACCCAGTAGAGTTAGAAAAGTCAGTCTAATAGAGCGGGCGTATTTCTTATGTGTAGATTTTTAAAATAAAAAATCAGAAGCCTTGTGCAGATGACTTTTAAATGAATCCATAAGCATTGATACATTCCCTGCCAAGGTGCAATATCATTGATCACAACTGGGGCTCATTGTTATTAAGGTTTCAACAACATTTGTATTAACAAGTCACCTTTGTATCGTAAAAAGGCAGAGGGTTGATAGGCATTAAGAAAACAGCTGCATCATAGCGAGCAGCCAAGAGCACAATGGGTGTCAATAGGAGGTAAAACTACTCCCGCTGAGACAAGTGAAGAAGAAAAATGAAACAGGAGGATTTGTTCCAGCAGCCCCGTCTAATTGTTTATTCCCTTCTCATTCCATCCTAGTCACTTAAGGGCTACGGCTTCTGTCATGTAAAAGAAAAAAACCAAAGCTTGGGCTGCTTGGGGTTTCTCTCACTGTAAATGAGTGGAATATGGGTGCTGAGAAGCTGTGGGCAGGGTGGTGGTGTGTACCTAGCTACAAGGCATTTACTTCAGAGAAGTGCTGTGTGAGCGTATGGCCTCATAAGTGGCCCCAACCAACACTAATAGTCTACTTTACAGAGACGATCAGGTTCCACTAATGGTGTCACAGCATGAAATAAAATGCAACATATGAACTGGGGGAGAGGGAGCCAGAGGTGGGAGAGAACTGAAGGGGGGGGAAACTTGGAATGGAAAAGGGCAGCTTAAAGGTACAAAAGAACCCAGTGATAGCATAGGATATCTGGATATAAATGGATTTTGTGGGCTTCTTGTGTGGAAACAGGCAATTTAAAACAGTATGGGTATTGACCTTCCTTCACTGGAGGGGTTGCAAGTGGCACCCAAAAGCTTGGCTGTCCGGGGTGTGCTTGGCCAGTGCAGAAAAACCAATGCACGCCTCTGTTGTAGCTGAGCTGCAGTGAGCGGCGCAGAACTTGCCTACAGCAGCAGGTCTCTGACAGCTCTGCGCTGCCCCAGCGTACCGCTCGCTGCTGTGGGCACCAGCGCCTTAGTGGATTCGTTATATTGGTTGTGATAGCTTCTAACAGCAGAAAACGAAAACATTTTTACTGGGAACTTTCCTTCAAATGCAAACTGACTTGGACCTTCTCCCCTCAGAGGCATCTGTCTCTCCTTCATGGTTATATGACAAGCTGTAAAAATGCAAACTTTTTCATCGCGGGTAGCATTGAAGCTACTGTGCTTCCTGGGAAGAACAAATCAGGCATTTCCCATAATCTGCAGTAGGATCTCTTATAACTATGAGATGCATTTCATAAATAGAGCAAATGAAACAGTTGAAGTCAAAAGCTTGCTGTCAGGTGAAATATGCCTGATAAATTATATTATCACTGTTATTTTATCCACTTAAGCTGGAAGGACTGGAGCAACTTTTAACAAATTGGTCAACAACGTTTTGTTCAAATATTCTTTCTTGGTTCTAAAACTAGTAAAATCTGGCAGCAGAATTTCTTCTCTAGTTTATAGGATTTCTAAATTTTTGGAGCTCACTACATTTGTGCTGACCACATTTCCTAGTGGGATGAAGTTAGATGGTTGGCCCATGCATGTGAAAAATATTTTGGCGCTTGTCATTTCTCAGATTTTGCCATACTTATCAAATGGGGTCTAGCAAATGAACACATTGAAAAACTACTGCTCTGATACCTATTCAGAGGTATAGGTATCCATGCTTTCAAGTCTGTGATACCCCCATTAGAATCCACTTTTACATGCTAGGAATCAGGCAACAAACTATACATTTCATAGTCTATTTGCCAGCTGTCTTAACCTTACGGGCAAAACCAGTGGGTAAGTAAATACTTGAATTAGAATCTGATTTATTAAAAAGAAATCCTGAAACATTGTAAGGAATTTTTCAACTTACAAAATGTATATGTGGTTTTGCGATCTAAGCACAATTTAAAGTCTAGAAATAGTTTAATAGGCTAGCATGATAGAATCTTTTTCTGAAGGCTGTCTACTGATTTTACTGTTCTTTACAAGCTGAGAGCATGTGATTAACAACACTCTGGCTTTGAATAATAGGGCACTGGACTTCTCACTAGAAGACACGTTCATCTGCTCCTGAAGCACTGAGGTGTAACGGTGCAGTGTTGCTGCTGATCTGGGGAGAGATCCAAGAGTGATCTACCCCTTCAGCAACTTGTGTTTTCGGGGAGGTGAAAATTATAGTTGATGGACTAAAGCACAGATGCTGATTTCTGTTCCCTTCTCCCACGTGTATATATATAGATAGATATACAAATATATGTATATACACATATATATAGACATATGTATGAAACTGTAAAGTGACAAATAATCACACAACAGATTTTTTTTGAAAGAGCACATTGAGAGCACTGACTAGATTCAGGGTTGGGTCTGAGACAGAGCGGATGACCTAAATGCATCCCATGCCCACGTGCATCTGATGAAAACATTGATCTCTTCAGAAAGACGAATAGTTGAATCTTTCATTGTTCTTTGCATAGTGGCAAGATGAAATTGGAATATACCCTCTTTGGAGATGATACCAGTCAGTCAGACTCCTTAGCCAAGGGAATTCACTTTTGTCTGCACAAAAAGTCGTAAAGTCAATTGAAGTTATCAAACTATTTTCATTAGAAAAAAGGCTCCTTCTGCAGGATGATGCACCCATTCATTTCCACCTCAATTAAAGAATCTGTGGTTTTCTGTAGCCAATACTATTGAGAAGTTGTGGGTGTATTTAACAGCATACTTAATTGCTGCTAATAGAACACAGGACAGTTTAACATGCTTACAACAGCTGCCATCTCGGCTGATCTGTGTGCTTTAATGTATGTCATACGTAGGCTTGGTAGGATTCCTGGACCTGGCATCCACAGGCTCAAATTACCTTGAGGAGCACATATTGGTAGCTGTACTCAGAGGGCAGAAATGAATGCAAGGCTTCGGTTTCTTTTGTCCTGTCACATGATTAATAGGGTGTGAGCAAGAAGGAGAATGATCCAAGCTTGGTGATGCAAACCCTATTGGGGGGCAGGGAGCTTTGAATTTGCGTGGTCTAGTCCTGCTACCTAGGCACTTTATCCACTGACTCTCAGTGGAAAAAAAAAAAAAAAGCAGAACTGGTTCCTGCAGCAGAACCAGAACTAGAATCCAGAGAGCATTCTGCAGAGTGGCACCTCTGCCCACCTAGCTCCTGCTGTCTGCTGGCCAGCCTTCCTCCAAGGGACACTGAACACCCTTGGGCTGAGGTGGGGAAGGATCGGATTTTGCCACTTCACGGGTAAATGTGCCAGCTACTGGACTGCGGTATAAAACAGAGTCAGGAGCACGATGTACTCTGGCAGCTGTCATTGCGGAAGTTGTTATATTCCACTCTAATCATAATGTTGAGTTCGTGAGAGAGAGAGGCTTTCAGGCATATCTTGTCTTCAGCATGTCCCCCAGTGGTTTGGTGGCCCACCGCTTAGGGCAGTTAGTGCACTGTGTTCAAAGCACTGAAGTGTGGCGCAGCAGTCACGCTCTTGGGGCAGTTTTAGAAGGCATCTGCTACTCGGCACTATTTTCTGCTCATAGGTTTTTAATGGTGGTTCTGGATGCTTTTATAGGAAAGGATGCTTCTTGAAGTGCTCCGCTAACTTCAGTAGAGATGTATTGCAGTCTGAGGGCAAGGAATATGGTTGCCTCCACAGGTACTGTACCAGTGTTCGTGTACTAGCTTTTTTAACAAGGTAGCAGTGCGCAGGTAGAGCAGAGACTGGGGCTAGGGGTTCCAGCTCCCACCGATTTGCTGTGTGACCTTGAACAGCACATATAAACGCTGTGGTTCACTGCCTTCTTTGCTGAATTGAGATGATGTTCCACAGTTCCTGTACAAAATCCAATTTCATATGAGACAAATCAACTCATATTTTATGATATGAAATATAGCATAGACAGCACATTTTCCACAAAATTTTCAGTCTCAGGAAGACATTGCAAGAGCAGTGTGTGGAAGCCCAGAGTTTCTCCTACTGCTATAGATTTTTGTCACTTTTGCCTTTCTTTGGGGGACTGGAAAACTCCGTCTTGCTATAGTTAAAATACTGATTTCATTGTCTTCTAATTTTCTTCTCGGCAATGCTGTTAAACAAGTAAATAAATGAGAAGCAAGAGATGTGCTGTTCTAACTTCTGTGTCAGATGAAGACAGAAGGCTCTCTACATGCAATTTGTAAGCTTCAAGTATTTCTGTGATTGTACCCAAATTTTATAAAGCAACAGGATTAGAGCATCATTCCTCCAGGATACACTACCATTCCTTATTGAAACTCCATTCAATATATCTGCTGCAGGTTAAGAACTGATCACTGCTCCCAAGACTACTTGAAACACTCTGGCCACTGACCTCAGTTGTTACCACCCTCATTTCCCAATATGCCACAGATTTGTACTTACACTCTCTCTGGGAGCTGTTGAAGCTGCAGGAGTCTGGACGTGACATTGGCTCTGATCCCAGTGCCCTCACACATGACCCCAATCAGCTTCGCTGCAATTCTCATGATACCCACAGGGCTTCCAGATGGAAAGAGAAAAATAAATGTTATCAGCACAATCCAAATGGAAAAGGGTTATTTTTTTCCATAGACAGTCTCTACTTCGATGCTGATACACAGGAGTTATTAATTCATCTTTTTGTATCAGAAGAGCTTCATTTATTAGAGCAAGGGAAATAACAGGCTTGCTTTGATTGTCAGATTTCCTTTTTTCCTTTTCAAATGGGAAATAATGCTAAAAGGAATTATCCTTTATTTTTAATGCAACTTGTACTCATCGAAACTCGCCGTCTATGATATGGAAGGAATTGGTCATTAAATCTATAGCTAACCTGTGCCTAATAGTGAATATTAGTTTCAGCTAAGCTAAAATGACAGCTGTATTTGGAAGTGACTCCAAGTCACAAGTCAAGTAATAATGAGCGATATTTTCTCTCTAAAAATAGCTAGATGAGGCTATAGAGGCACCTTTTAATAACATAGGAAAGGACACTTCATAGCATTTTTAACTATTTTGCAACATATTTTTATATACCTTGAAAATAAAACACTGCAGAAATCAATCTGACATATTCTGCATTTTCGTTAGTGCTCATAAGTTCTCACTCCGCCTTCAGGGCGTAGATGTGCCTGGAGTTATCCTGTTATCTGCCATGACTAAGAGAAAGGTTTTTAATAGATCTGTAAAGAATAACGTCTTTGACTGGTTTCTCACGAAATGTAACAGTAACTTCTAGAGCTCTTACAGCTTTTGAGGAATTTTGATTTCCATTTTTTTCCATCTTCAGAGGCAGAAGAGAACAAAAGGAAAACATAATTAAATTTATTCCCTATAATCCAATTTTTCTGTCTCTTTTGACAAGGAAATATTTATAATTGTAATTCTAATAAAATATGCTTTTAAAATAGGTATTTGAAATACCCTGAAATAATATCATATGAGGTGTCTAGATATTGCTCACCTGCGATCACTAGCTTTTCCAATGTCTTCATTTCATGAAAACTTTGAATGAAGTAATTTGTGCAGATAGAAAAGTGATTTTTCCCTGTCTCTTTCCCCTCACGGAAGACCTAACTTTTGTGGTATCTTGTTGGAAGATGAACACTGCTTTATGTCAAACAGGTTGGGCAAAATAAAACCAATATAAACTCACACTGTTGTGAGGAATAAGTGAAGAGAGTTGAACTTCACACCTGCACTCTGCAAAAATGTTTCTTTATGTCATGATAGACTGGAAAATTTGGACAGTGATATGTTGCACTGCTAGCCTCTACAGCCACGTACACCAGCCTGGTCATTAGCAGGACGGTGTTCTCATCAGCACAGGTCCCATCCCTGATGTGATGGGACTCCTTCGAGGGCTTGATCAGGATGTCTTTTCTCCATACCAATTCAATGTTTGCCTTGTCTGCTAGGATTACCAAGAATGTCTTGAATCAGTAAAAACGGTGATAAATTGTTAATCTAATTAACTACAATTTTTAATCAGCTGAGCTAACATCAAACATATTTTGTAAATATACTAACAGCATGTTCAGAACAAATTTGTTTTATAGGTAGTAATTAAAATAAATATTTAATCTGTCGTTGCACAAATAGTGGCTGGCTGGGCATCGTATAACTGTATTAATCACCTCAAAACCATGAAGTAAGTAACTAATCAGCTCAAAAAGTAAAGCTGCTTTGGCTTCCTTATAAATTATGTAGCAGCAATCTCCCACTGACATCTTTCCAGACACTCTTTTCCCTCCTTACTGTCTTAGTAAATGTGGACACAATGAGAGTGTGTCTCTCCAGGATACTGACGAGAGCGGGTACGGGCGAAGATTTTCTTTGATTTGCTGCTTTCAAAGTTCCATTAGAGAGAGCAATTATCGGAGCTGTTAAAGGAGCAGAGCTTCTTGATGGTCGCTCAGTTTGTTGTGTTCAATCTTGGTAGGATAAACAAATAAACAAATAAGGTGGGCAGCAACTGATAAAAAGCAGCTGTATGTCTTCCTTGGCACAACCCAGCGTCTTTAGTTGCAAGTATGCATTCACTTGTACTAAGGCAAAGGCTTCTTGTTATATATGTCTATTTGTGTCAGATCTTGAAGTTTTGGCCTGTTGCTTCATTAAAATAATCTCTGCTAAGGAATCTGTCTTGATTATATGAATTTTCAGTTCAGTTTGCAGTTGTAACTATGCTATGCTGAGTCAAAGCTGTATGCCAGCTAGACAGTTTACTGAGTAAATATTTAGTGCCTGAGTTCACACATAGCTGTGCACATGTGTAATTCATACATACAAGTCCTTCTGTTAAATAAGACTAAAGTTTAAAAGTTTTCAGAATCAGGGCCTGAAATGAACATTTCTGCCCTGCTCCTACTCTTCCCGGCCCCAAACCAGTGATCCATAAAATAAACAATGTGCTGAACTATAGAAAACTATCATCATCACCTCACTTTTTATTTAATAACAACCAGGTATTTTTACTGCCAGATACATGCTGAGATTTTGATGACATTTATATGACATACAATGGCCAGTAAGATTAATCACAAATCTGTGTTCTTTAAAGATACCCATTAGAATAGACTTCTGCGCTTGCTTTCAATGTAAAGATGGCTTTCCCAACTGCAACTCACCTCACTGCATGTTCTTGCAAACCTTTCACTTTCAACGTATCTGCTTAATAAAATGCTTTTACTGACAGTGAAAAATTGAACCTATCAATGTGTTACCAGCCCACATTTCCATTGCTACCATCCAGACTTCAGAGCGCCACTACACTCAGTGAGAGGCAATGATGCTATTACAGCCTGACAAGGGCATATTGAGATACTTGGGCATAGATAACACGAATTCTCTTATAATTTTATCTTTTCGAATGGGCCTTGCAGTAGAGATAATTAGAAAGTGCTGGCTAACAGGGCATAACAGGGATCAGACTGAGCGCTCAGAGACAGAGCAGAAATTATGAGTGACCCGAAGATAAACATGCGTGTTCCCATTAAGGATAAAAGAAGCAACAAGTAAATCCACCACCAAAATCAAACAGATTACAGTTCAGGTGGTGTTTCTAAAAGACGAAGAAAAGTAAATCAATCTTACCTTCAGATGGGGCAACTTTTAATAGCTCTGCCAGGGATGTCAGCAATGCTACCATCTGGCTGCATTATAGTTACATGGTTCATTTCAAACACTGCAAGACGTGTACTGTCCTAGCAAAAAATCCAGCAACCGCAATGGTAAAAGTCCTAAGTCCTAAAGAATGGATAAATAATTTTCTGTACAGTGTCATGCTTAAGTGGGAGCTGTCTGGTCATTCCTGAAGAAACAAGCAGTGCTCTTACAAGCACGCTTTTACAAGGAAGCGCCCCAGGCTCCTTCATGCCTGTTCAGTAGAGATCACAGAATCACAGAATCGTATAGGTTGGAAAAGACCTTTAAGATCATCGAGTCCAACCGTAAACCTAACACTACCAAGACCACCACTATATCATGTCCCTAAGCACCTCATCCAAACGTCCTTTAAATACCTCCAGGGATGGCGACTCAACCACTTCCCTGGGCAGCCTGTTCCAATGCTTGATAACCCTTTCCGTGAAGAAAAATTTCCTAATATCCAGTCTAAACCTCCCCTGGCGCAACTTGAGGCCATTTCCTCTCGTCCTATCACTTGTTACCTGGGAGAAGAGACCGACCCCCACCTCTCTACAACCTCCTTTCAGGTAGTTGTAGAGAGCAATAAGGTCTCCCCTCAGCCTCCTTTTCTCCAGGCTGAACAACCCCAGTTCCCTCAGCCGCTCCTCATAAGACTTCTGCTCCAGACCCTTCACCAGCTTCATTGCCCTTCTCTGGACACACTCCAGCACCTCAATGTCTCTCTTGTAGTGGGGGGCCCAAAACTGAACACAGTATTCGAGGTGTGGCCTCACCAGTGCCGAGTACAGGGGCAGGATCACTTCCCTACTCCTGCTGGCCATACTATTTTTGATACAAGCCAGGATGCCATTGGCTTTCTTGGCCGCCTGGGCACACTGCTGGCTCATATTCAGGCGGCTGTCAACCAACACCCCCAGGTCCTTTTCCGCCAGGCAGCTTTCCAGCCACTCTTCCCCAAGCCTGTAGTGTTGCATGGGGTTGCTGTGGCCCAAGTGCAGGACCTTGCACTTGGCCTTGTTGAACCTCATACAGTTGGCCTCGGCCCATCGATCCAGCCTGTCCAGGTCCCTCTGTAGAGCCTTCCTCCCCTCAAGCAGATCAACACTCCCGCACAACTTGGTGTTGTCTGCAAACTTACTGAGGGTGCACTCGATCTCTTCATCCAGATCATTGATCTGGATGAGCTTGAGTGTGTTAAGATCTCACTAAAGATACTTGCATGGAATCCTAGATGGAAACACTGGGTATAGTCCTTAGGCATCAGCAGAAGCCACAGTAAGACAAAGGTATCTTCTTGTCTTACTCCCTCAAAGAAGGTATTACTTTATTGTAGTCTAAATCTCAAGCATTCAATTTTGGGAAATATTTTGGAGGAATGATGCTTTTGTTTCAGTGCAGAATGGAATGGGGAGTAGGGAAACCAGAACAGTGTTAAGTCACGAGGACCCTACCACTGATAGTCATCCTCTGAACTACCCCCCCTGGTTTGAGGACATGCTTGGCATACAGAAGATGCAAATTCAGAATTGAACAATACAGGGAACTGCAGTTGGATCTCCAGATCCCTGAACGATTTTTTAAATCACCAGTCTTGGCTGTTGCAGTGTGAGCCTGACTCTTGTTGTGCCCCAGGAATCAGAATTTCCATCCTTGGTCAGCAGCAGCTTACTGGCTTCGCTGCACAGACCAGGTGCGTGGGGGTGGTACCCATCCTCTGCACAGTCCCATCCACATGCTCCAGGATTCAAAAGCTCCGTGGCCTGGAGCACCTGGTCCCAGCACAAAGTAACCTCTGTAATAATATAAGGAAAGTTTGTGTCCTACTCTCACTACATAGCCTAAATTATTATTTAACCCACAGTAAGTTATAATATAGCAGTGATATATTCAGAGCTGGCTTGGCCTTTTAAAATGCAAATTAACAGTCAAGTAATAATTAGGTGCATCTGACCCTGTGTGAGAATAGCCAAATGTTGAGTCTGTTTTTCCAAAGCTGAAGATCTGCTGTGTGCATTACAGTCCTGTTCAACAGCGCACGCACGACAGCCATCTAGCTTAGCCAGGCACCGGTGCCGAGTCAAGCCTGCGCTGTAAGGCCCCGCTTCCGTTCTCATGGCTCTCTTGCCTTTGAAGTTAAGCTGCAGCAGGCTCAGCTGTGCTCAGCAGGAGGGCCGAAGGTTTGAATATTCAGATTTCATCTCTGTTTATAGAGTGGGCTTTTGAGATGTAGGAATTCTGTTACATTGTCCAGTGTCTGGGGGGAGGGTTGCTGAGGTTGTTAATGGGTCCCGAGGAGCTTCAGCCATTGCACTAACCACTGTAGGCCCCTTCTGCTCACGCCAGACATTAATGGCCACACGGACTTAGATGCATAGTATCAGGTACTTTTAACAGACCTTTTTAATTGCGTCTCTGATTTTACTTCTGGTTGTTTCATAGTGGCTGCATGCTGCAGCAAGCAATATTTAGTCTATTCAATTTAATTAGTGCTGGTTTAAAGTTGATTTTGGTGCACTATAGCTTTCTGCAGTAGCTGACTTACGTGCATGTGAAGTCTCCGTAGTTTCCATAAGGAAAAAAGCATGAAACTTGATAACATAACATGAAAGCCATGGGTTTTCTAAGCCCCATGTGCTTCTTAACCACATGCAATACTCGCATGTAGACATGCATGTAATAGCCCAATTAATGAGTGCCCAGGAAGGGAAAGCCGAGGAGTATCTGCCTGCCGTGTCCTTTCATTCCCGTTCCAGACAGGCAGAAAAGAAGTATTATATGTCTACCAAGTGACTTGGGAAGAATGCGTTTAAGTCTCACAAAGCAGAAGTCTGGAAACTCTCCTGTAATCCAGAAGGCTGCTGCAAAACTCCACGAGGTGTGCAGCAGTAGGTAGGACTAGGATTGAGGCTGCTGCTTCTGATAGAAGTGTTGTGTAGCTGTGTTACAACAAAGTATGCTGTGATAAAGGAATGCATCCCTGTCCTGTTTGTTTCATGAAGGGCCCTTTTTCCGATTACAGAAAAATTAGCAGCTTTCAAGCAGTATGTGACAGTTAGTGCAGAGCTATGCGCACAGCCAGGGAAGAGGCAGGCTTGCCAAGTGGTTTGTTGCCTGTCAACAGAGAATGGCACTTGCTAGAGTGTAGCCGGGGTGGACCTGCAACTCTTTTCTACTTCTGGCCCCTATCACAAACCAAAGTCCTCTCCATAGTTATTCCTGCCCTTTTCCTTCTCTTGTGGGCAGTTGTTTCCCATTCTTTATCAAGCATTGATAAATGAGTGAGTAGGAACAGAAATATTGAACTGGACGAGCTGTTTTAGCACTGGATATTGCTAGGGTCCATGCAGCATAATTAAGGGCCAATGTGCTCCTTGTTACTTAAGGTCACTCTGTGTATTTGAAGTTGCACCTTAGACTTCCCCTGCTCAGGAGGAAGTGAAGTGTTATAAATGAGTGAACTGGCATATTCTACCTCTTCCTACACCTCTGGAAACCCACTTTTTTTTCTGTAAATTGTGGGTACTACCCATTAGGAAACGCTGCACAGGGCTGCATACAGTTACAGTGCTATACAGAGCAATTTAATATGTTTGCATAGGGTGTATGCTAGTCTTAGTGCCTTTTCTTTACCTGTTTTATCCTATACAAAATAACTAAGCAGCCTAATGGAGAAGCCACAAGACAGGTGTCATTTACTGAACATTACAGTAATGTAGCTTCAGTGTCTAGCAGAGGAGGCTCATATTGAGCCAAGTGTGAATCAAGCACCTGCTATTAAAAATAACACATTAAAGCAGAATGCCATCAATTTGCTGTTTGGATTTTTTAATATTCATAAAAATACATTTCTTGAGGCAGCAGGGATAGCAATGAAAGGAAGGACAACTAGCATCCGCATCTTCTCCATGTGATTAGAGTATTTGCATCAAATACTTTATTATGAAGGCTGGAGAACAAGAAAAGCACATTCAGCATCATATGTTATGGCACAATCCCTCTCTGGTGGAGCAAACAATGGGACCATTATACAAGCTGACATATTTTTTGTTTCTAATATATTCTGCTTCTTTGTGTCTGTGTGTGCTTAAATAGCAGGCACAGATGTACTGTTTCCAAAGGTCTTTGACTTGTCATGAGAATACTGTCTTTACCAGTAAAATAAATTGATTACTAGTGACAATGTTAACTATTATACAAAGAACACAGCTCTGGTGGGCTTTGTTAGATTTTAAAGAAAAGATGATTATTTCTTCCTTATGACAGTTTGAAAGGTTTGCCATGTGGATATGGAAAGATTTTACTCATGAATATGTAGAGGTATGGCAACAGGCTGGGTAGCCAGATCTTCAAATTGACCGTTGGCTGTGATTGAGTTAGAAGAAGAAAAACATGAGACAGACACAAAATGTACAAAACCAGCATGGGAGGTGGTTGTTAAAATATTCAGTTGTGAGAATATTGTGAAATATCAGCTTTGGGGTATAATATCAGATTGATGTCATAATTACAGGGAAAACAGTGCCAACTGGGATGATGCACAGTGCATCAGGTTCATGGTAGGGCCACCAAATTCTTTAATAATACTTATGCCTAGGGATTATTACTTTATGCTATACTCTAGCCCTCTGAGCAGTGACATCAGGAAACTGACCTATGACACAAGGCAATACACCTTTCTTATCAAGATGTGTTGCAATTTTTCTGGGAAGCATTATAGTTTGCTGAATAAACCCCAACAACCCATGCAGGTGTTGCAGCATGTTATAGGGCAGAGAAATTAAGGAAGAACAGAGATAAAAAATAAACAGACACAAAATACCTACTTGTTATATTAAAATGGCTTTTCAAATATTTTTCCTTTTACAATGTAAAAAATTATAAAAGGCACACTTAGACTAAAACTTTTACTAGAACCTTTACATTTGTGCAGGTTTCTGCTCTGAAACATATTCAAAAAGTTCTCTTTCTACAGATCTCATGTTAAAATAATTTGGGATCTTTTCCAATCTAATTTAAACTGCTACAAATATTTTGTGTAATGAGATTGGAAACTATCCATTTGCTCCCCTTAGAAAATGCTCTGAGTTCTCCCTTGATTGCAGTTCAGATCATGCTGCTAAACACCAATTTAGAACACAAATCAGACTCCTTGTTGATTGCAGTTCAATTCATGCTGCTAAATACCAGTTCTCTGATCAGCAAGATGCTGTTCTACAGGCTGTGACCTGGGCTTCCCAAAGCCATGGATGCATAATTTTTACATAGGTTGCATTACTAAAATTAGATCCATTCTATCAAGTCATAATTAAGGATACAATTCTTACTTGATCATACAGCAAACCTTCCCTTTTTTATTCAAATGATTTTTAGTGATTCATCTAGTGTTAGTGACAACTATGCATTCCTTTGGCACATGTAACCTGCCTTTCCTTTAAATCATTAACTCTTGATCAATTATCTATGACATCATTAATGCATTTAATCTTCCTCCTGGTTAGAAGACTTTTTCCTAGATTAATTCTTTCTCAGGTTACTGAACATTTTTTGATTTTCCTTACTGTTCCAAATGCTAATAGTTTTCACAATTGGTCTTCAGGTCAGGGTGAAAGAAAGAGAAAGATTCTTTTCTAAAATCTAGATCCCATGGCAACATCTTGCTGATGAGGCATCTTTTTTCTGTTCTTGACTGTTAAATCCCTCCTGGTGTTGCATAGCCACGTCTACCCCATTTCACATCACCAGCCTTGGATTTTATTCCTGTCGTTGCCCCAGCACCATTTTTCCCTGCCTTGTTTCCTGTACAGCACCTCCAGCCCCAGCATCTTTGTAAACTGCTAGTAGCATTCTGTGTGAGTGCTCTGCAACACCTGCGTGTGGCATACTCACTTCTGAAAATACGCTTACCAGTGAAATTTGCCCCTGCTCCACCGCAGAAATCTCTAGGAGAGAATGTGCCACGTTCCTGTATTCATTCAGCGATCAATGGTGGGGTATGGTATATGGCAGAAGCTGCTAGTTGTGATTGGTTTCTTCTTGCCAGAAGTATGTTGTACATGAACAAATGACCACAGACCAGATATGTTTCACTTTCACAGCCTTGTCCACCTTCTGATAAGACAAGAATCAATGAATGCATGTTAGTTCTGCAGAGAGTCTCAGCATTATTTCAACAAGACACTCTCCCTAAGATAGTGTAAAGCTTAATTTTTTACGGTGTCAAGAATATGCTCCCAGTGGACAAGTACTGGGAGGCTGTGATTCTTTGCTCTTTTGAACCAAATTCTTAGTCTACAAAAGCTTTGTTATACATAGTAGATGTTCCTCAAAATTTCTATACAGTTCAAATCTAGAAAAGCATCCAAAAATATGACTTTATTAGGGTATTATTTCATTTCTTATCCATGTCACATGTAGGAGTGGACATGGATACCTCCCCTCAAACACTCATCACCTCTAGGAAAAGGTTTGATTATAAAATTTCTACAACTGGGTGTTTTTTTAAGGCAAATGAGTTATCTAATTCTCAGACTATCTTGAATCTTCACTCTTCCCAGCCCCCACTTCCATATTGCTTTTAGAACTTCAAGTGAATTCTATTCCATTTTTATGGGCCATAGAGGTACCACCATATGTTTTAGGAAGATTGGGCTTTTGTACTTCTTCCAGTTCTCTTCATCGTCATCCTGTTCTTCTTGTACTTACCCAGAGTTCCTTAGCTGGAAGGAACCCTCAGCCTGGTTCTTTTCTGATTTTCAGATTTAAATCAGCTAAACTCCTTCCCATGCTCCTACTTTAATCCTAATCTGATTTATATCTATGTCCACTCTGTCTCTGTTGACTGATGCTCTTAAAACACAGAATATGTCATAAATAACACCATTTAAAAAGGAATAGGTATCCAGCCACAGCAAGGAAGTAAAAAAATCTCTGATTTTTTTGCAACCTTTCTGCACTACTCTTCTGATTAATAAACCTGCTTTGCTCTGTATGGTTTCAAATTGCTGAGAATTTATTATACAGCATGTAAAAAACATCTTACTGAAATGCCGCAGAGACTTGGATGGGACAGCCCCTAAACTGAATGAAAGATGGAACATGATATTAAAGGAGCATGAGACCAAGTTTGCTTTGTCATAGCAATTTCTAATCAATCCTTACGTATCATGTGGTCGTATTTGTAATGAAAATATTCTCATGAAATAATAGAAAGCATAAAATGTTCATTCAAAAGCATCTACCAGCTGCATATACTGTATTAATATAAAGACTGATATACCTAATCAGGGGTTCACATTTCAAACCAGTAGGCCTAACAGCTTCTGAGATATAAGTAAATGAAAATTCATGATTCTGTATTGTGCCCAAGAGCCAACTTTACTGCTATTGCCATATAATTATTTATAGCTGCAAACTATCAAATGGAATTGCTTACCACCACCTTACTATATGTGGTAATTGATGTGAAGTGAGGCATTGCGTCCCCTGCTGACCCCAGCATACTGAAAGTCAGATGGATTATATCTAACTCAATTATGATTGATATTATCAAAATCCACGAAGCACAACATGGTTTAACAGGCTTTCTAAGTGTATCTGTTGATTGTTTCTCTGTGTGTGCATGTGGTGTGCCTGTGTTTTCCAAGGCTGTTGCAATGGAGCTGTCTCTAGGGAAAAGAAGAGCAGTATTGCTAACAATTTCCATGTGTAAATATATATTTCTGATGGCTTAACTCACCCTCATTGCCTCGTAGGGATTGCCAGAACTCGTACTAGAAATGCCGGGTTTCACTGGGTAAAAATTTTGCTACAGTAAGAAAATTTGCCAGTATGTTTGGTGGGGTTGAAAACCAAAATATTCTGTGATCTGCTTAGCTATGACTAGAATAGAACGAGTATTCCTGTGTTCCAGTTCTTGATTTTGTTGCTGCTGTGGCATTCCTTCAGTCCGTCAGAGCACAGCTGTGGCTATGGGCTGTGCAAGCATCCAGCCTTACATCCTAACTCCTGCAGATGTTTGCAAGAAAAAGCAAAGGCTGGAGCAACCAAATGAAGCCTTCCTCATTGCATTCTTACTATTTCCAGCAATCTGGACTTCAGAGACTGTTGTTTACATCTGCATCATTGTGTTTAATAATCCTTGGTGGACATTTCTTGCCTGAATTTTCTTCAATCACCTTCTGAACCCACACGCAATTTTAACATCCAAATACAGTATGGAAGTCTGTTTTGATTAAATAGGAACCATGTAAAGAAATATATATTTCTACATACCTGCTGCTTTGTAATTTCACAGGTTGGTCCCTAATTGATGTAGTATGAGAAATGGTTACCATTCCCAATTCATCTTTTCCATGTTAAGGCATGGTTTTATAGACTCCTTATAAATCTTGCCTCAAGCTTTCCTTTCCTAATCAAAGGAATCCAATCTATTTAATTTTTCAGAAACCATTCCAAAATGTTGCTTGTCCTTACTTTTCTCTATGCTATTCTGTAATTCTGTTTTTCTCTATGCTATTCTGTAATACCATGTTTGAGATCGAACACTGCGAAGTATTCACCAATCAGGGGTGCTGTGTATATATAATGTTTTTTCCATTCCTCGCCTAAGCATTGAGTTAATGTTTACTGTCCATACTGACTCTCTCACTTTGCTAAGTGATAATAAATTATTTAGAGTCGCATACTGTGTTTCAGGTTTGGGGTATTGTTTTCTCTGCACTTCCCCCCACCTATTCAATGTTTTCTTTTGTCAGCATCTTGTCTCTTCAGCTATTTTATTACCAAGTTGCTCAGAAATTCTTCTCCAGGTCTTGATCAGTTTAAGTTTTGACTGTCCTAGGTAATGTTCTACCAGCAATTAGATTGTCGCCAGAATATGCACTCCTCCATTCTTCCAAGTCAATTATGAATATGTTATAGCACAGGTCCCAGTACAGACCTCTATAGGAAGGTACATTCCCTTCATCATGAAAAATCAATTATTTAGTCATACTTTAGTGACCAACATGTAGGATGGATGAATTCATATGCTGGAGGAGAGATTTTACTATTTTGCCTGCCCTTTTTCTGATTTTTTTTAAGTTTTGTGGTGGCCTGGATGCAACATAGCTCATTCAATAAAGCTTGGGAATTCAACAGGGCATCTCACTGGCCTATTCTGTGGACTGAGTTTGTGAGGAGCATCCAAAGAGTCAATTCTTGCAACATTATAAAGTTGCAACAACTGAATGTCCAATCACTGTGCAGTTGGAACAGGTTGTCCTCCAGGTATTTGGCAGTTGATAGGAAGATCTACAAAAAAGTTCTTCATGATGTTATAATGGGAAGTCTGGATGGATTCATAGGAAATAGTGGTTATAATTCCAGGTATTTGACATTTCAGAGATTTTCATTCATTTAAATAAAAGTTCTTGTTATTCTTATTAGCAATGTATACATTTACTTTCTTTACAGAGTTTCTGTAATGTTTCTCCTCTTTTTCTCAGCCTCTCAGGACTTTCCCAGGACTGCACAAAGCAGCCATGGGGCTGACCTAACTGATCTGTTCTTTGCATAAAGACAACATGTGAGCTACAGGAAGTTAGTTTAGTAATGTTACACTCTTCCTTCTAGGAATATACCTAGGAGATTGCAAATGCATCTGTACTCCAGATATTACCAACTGTCACACAGCCCTTTTGAGTCAAGAGCAGTCCCTAGTTATTTGTAGCTGTTATAGTATTAAAGTAAAGGAAAGTTACATTTGCTCTCCCATCCTACCAGGCCAGCCATACACCAGACCTCTTGAACAGATGGGTCAATGTGAGTTCTTAGGCCCATGGAATTTCAAAACCACAGATCAGTTCAGATTAGCTGTCAAAATATGAGATGACATAGAAAAAATAGTTTATTATTTTCTCCAAAGTAATTTTGTTCATAGAAATAAGCTAATCACACTATGCTTTAATTAGTAGTGATATGGAAAAATGAAAAAAGTTGAAGAGGGTGCACTATAAGCAATACCTCCTCTTTTTATAGCCATCACCTTTTAGTGAACTAAAGAAATAAGCAACATTATTAGAAGATTCAATATCCGTTTCACAACAAGAAATTCACAGAGCTGTGAAGTTACTTGCTTACTGTTCATTCTTCTAGAGATGTACATTTTCCCGATACACCTAGTACAAGTAATGCCTATAATGCACTATCTAAGACATGTTGATACTATGCTTATTTTATGTTCCTCTCCTCAGAAAAGTGATATACTACTAATTCTATTGCTATTGCTATTTAAATCCAAATGGAATAGTATTTACATGGGCTGTAAATCCTCAATACCTTCCAAGTTCTCTTATCTTCCCTATCAAAAGTTCTACATTTTCCTTATACAAAACTTATATCTTAAGAAAAGATCTCTTGCTCTTTTTTTTTTACTGTTAAAGAATATTACCTAAGCTAGGAAGTGGATGAAGTTCCATTTCCTGACTTTGGTCATTCAGAGCAAAAAAATTCTGCCTTTGAGTGAGCTGTCAAAGGCAAGATGTCTATATGGCACTTTAATTTTGACTCCAAATGTCAGCTAGCAAGTAGGTAACTGGCCATGGGATTCTCAAGCACTTTAGCCCAGGTAACTTTCATGCTTCTATGGCATATGACATGGAGTGCACATGCTAGTGGCTGACCCAGTGTTTAACAGGGATTCACCACTGGAAATAGTCTTTGAAATTCATAAATTCAAGGCAAGCCTGTTTTATGGCGACTGATAATGCTGTATTAGTTGCTGGAAGTTAATGAGGTCCTGTGTTTGAGTACAACCAGATTAAAATGAAAAACGAACCACATTACATTCTGTTTCGACAATTATTATCAGTTGGTTGTAATATAAATATGCAAATTTTTCAGCTTGAACTTTAACATCCTCTGTAGAGACCATTCATCTCTTTAAAGTATTAATTTAAGTTGTAAAAGGATCCATACATCATTGCATGTCATTTTGAAAACAAATATTAATCAATTTTACACTCTGAATTGCCACTGTGCAAGTGTAATGTCCATTATTTTGGAGCAAGTCAGTGGCAAGAAATTTACATATTCATTCTTGGCTTAAGAAATCATATGATAATACAAGTACAACGCAAGAAATTCAAAAGACTTAAGACCTTATCATCATCTATCCAATGGCAAAAAGCCTGCCTTTGCATTTTCAATGCATTGGTATGCAGATTAGGAATATGTTTCTCATTCCTATCAGTATAACCTTGAAAGCTGGTGACAGCTGAAGTGTAGTCATAAGTTTTCTCTTCCAACAGAAAAATAGAAAGAAAACAGGCAACAAAATGAGTGTAAAGGATACGGCAATTTCAAGTTTTATGATAAGCTTTTTGATAGCGTATCTGACTACTTAGGTAGGCTGGACTGTGCGGGTATGTAGTTTGAAAGTGTGTTATCTCCAGATTTAGCTGGAATTGTAATTGCAAGTGCATCTTTGCTACTAAACTAAAGTTCATATTTCTGATATGACAGAGCTAAACCTGTCGTATTAGTTAACATTATAGGATATACTTGAAGCTGTTTGCATGTTAAATATTGTGAAGGACACCAAATTTTCTATCAGCTGTCTCCCAGAGAAAGGTGACAGTTTCCACTTGGAAAGCAAGCAGCCCCAGACAAACACTATGCTGAAAGCCTTGTCCTACTGAAATAAAAAGGAAGCAACGTCTGCAATCCAGGTTGTTTGCCTGTTTCTTCTGAGGAAATCATAGAGACTGAATTACTGTTTTACAGTCGGAATTGAAATAGGCAAAGAGAAGATAGGGTAAGTTAAACCTTGCTAATGCTTTTCCATTGTAAGTGTATATCCTCACTTAACAGTGGCTGCTCTTTCTCAGGTTTGAGTCTGTCAGTGATGAAGGTGAATCCCAGCTAACGGCAATGAGAATGCTGCTTCCACTTGAGAAAAGCAAATAGCTATTCTGGTTAGAACTGGAGACTCCAAAAATGCCATTTCTGAGCTCCAAGACAACAGGTGGAGAAAAGAATAGCAGTACAGGTATCCCCCTCATAACTACCTCATCTTTGTTAATTATGCAAAACCAACTCTTAGACTTAATTGGCCTAGCAGAGGTTATACATAAGCTCCCTCTAGTGGATTATTAAGCAAGCATTTATAAAAGCACACATCTTTTCTCCAAACATTTTCTGTCACTCAACGTGAACATGAGAATACTATAGGCACCGTGCTGTTCCCATGTATCTGTCTGTTGTTATCTCCGTCGTCCCACTTGCTGCCTCAGGAAAGTCTGCGAAACAATGCTGGCCATAAACCTACGGTTATAAAGCAAGACGACTGCAGCATTTTTTGGCTGGGCTTGCTGTTCTTTTTCACTCCTTGGCTGGGTCAGTTTGATTTGCTGCTTCAGAATGCTGATGTTTCTTAATCATCTTCCTTTGTTTTCTGGTTAAGTGAATGGGTGAATAATTTGCCACACATTCTCTGTCAATCCAGTGTATTGTGAAAGGACAGTTGAAACAATACACACGCTCTTCGTTTCATAAATTTGTCATTACAGCATAATCAGATCATTTGCACTTATCCTGCTCTTGCACAGGCTAATTCTATATTCCTGAAAAAAAAGCACACTTGTTTACAGTGCTCTGTCTCTCTGTTTTCCTGGATGTTTACTTAGACCTAAACTGCAAAGGAAATGTGCAAGACACTTGTGTTCCTTGTTTGCACAGTTCATGCAGGTTGGAGGAAAATCATGAAGAGTACATGTGCAAATGGCCAGATAAAAATGCAACAGTACATCAGATATGTCAACTGGATTTAGGATTATAACAGACATGTAAGCAATTAGGGTATTTGCTAGTTCAAAATAGTCACATGAATGAACCGACATTATCTTCTGAAAAGCATAATAATATGTAATTGCAGTAACAATTCCTCTTCCATTATCTCCTAGACATCAACAGTGTGTACGTTCTATAATATCCTGCACAATTGATAGCAGGCACGCTCCTCAGTAAGAGAAATGCTCCCAGATGTGGTAATGTCCCAACACTGTGGCTGCTACCTAATATTAAAGAATTACAGTAGAAATGTTTCAATAACAAAGTAGAAGCATTTCAGTTTTTATGTGGCATAGATTGCCACAGACACTGCCAAGCTGCTTTATAGAGTTCTAAATCTTCATTCAATGCCCCTTTACATCATTTGAATGAAGATTTAAGCCTCAATAAAACTTTCTGAGTGCTTGTGGCCATCTTTGCTGTATACTAATCAAAGTGGGGTACAAGCAGACGAATGCACTGTAGTACACCTAATGATCAACACTATATCTAGTGACATTTTCCTTTGTAAGATGAGTTGTCTTAAAGGCTCTTTTCATGGATGGCGCAGCAGTACACATAGAAACAGGCGTTTATATCCAGTGTTTATGCAACCCTTTAAAAGATTGCTTTGGGGTTTTTTTGTTGTTGGTTTTTCCCCTATGCCATGTTTATTTTCTCTATAACTGTTTTGAATTAATTTTTTGTAAGGAAGATATTTGGGAGAAAATAATAATTTTTTTTTTTTAGCCTAATATTTATAGGGAAACTTTCCACAGCATTACAGCTCCATTTCCTTGTTTGCTTATCAACCTCCAACTGTCATTAAGATATTACAGTGCAGTGAGTTTTGGCATTGAATTAGAGGCTTAAATGAAATGCAACTTCTAGTGAAGATATTGGCTGGGAAATTCAACACATGCTAGTACACAAATGCACACACAGATATGACTGAGCGGAATTTGAAAGAAACTTTACTGTGAGAATATGCCGTTGATAGAGTATATGTTTTTTTCAAAAATACAGCCATTCATTCAGGAAACAGCCTGAAAAAGAAATAGCCAGTCAGTGAATGGTGGAGAGGATTTGGTGTTTGGATCCTCCTGAAGAGGAAGGTGTGGCACCATTGTGTGTGTCTGAGCTTCCACAAACTTCCACAAATACAAAGGAAAGCACAGCTTCCCTCCTGACGATTAGATTCCCACCACAGGGTGTTTCTTTATTTTTCATTATGTTTTTCTTTACATCAAGGCTTTCTTTTAATGGTTAAATCTGTGAAACTACTCCCCTTAAGGAGTTACCTGCAAAGAGGTATCTGTCTGGACCCATATAGTTCTATACTAAGACTTTTTGTTCAGAACCGTCTCTGTTATGTGCTTTTCATGGATACTTTAGCAACATCATTCTTCCTATTGAAAACAAACAGTGAAAAGCAAAGCTTTATTGGTAGGGTTACTAAGAACATATTGTGGCAACTACTTTCTATGAAGAATACAAATGTTTCTGTTTAATCCTTAAAAGATATAAAATTAAAAAAATATGAGAAGTATGTCTTATTTACAGTAACTATGCTGCCAGCAGATTTTAGAAAAGTTTGTAAAAGCAGTAGTAACAGTGTGAAAATCAAGCTCTGCTTTTTTTTCCTCATTCTTTAATGGGAATTTTAAAGAAGGCCAAATGTTGAAACTGGTCAGCCCCTCTCCTCTTGGTGGTCAAGCTGGTTCTGGTTCTGTGAAAGCCAACATCTAACCTGCAAGGGGAATGCATCAGTTACCAAGGCACTCAAAAATGGGCTTCTCACAATGCCCTGATGGAGCTGTTCCACTTTGTGTAAAACATTTCAGGCTTTACTAAATCAAGTGGAGATAAACTGATTCTTTGGCCTCGTTTTGTGGGAAATCATCTCATTTCCAGTTCCTGTGTCAAAAGATACAAAACTGGATGAGCTCTATAGAAGACAGGCCCTCCTCAGAGCACCTGGGTGGGTGCCCCCCTTGGAGAAGAAGGGGCAGTGGTAGCACATCCTTCTTCTTGCTAATTTCCGGCTCAAAACTTTAGCACATTGACCTTAGGTCAAACTTCTCATTTCAGGTTGAATTAAACTATAGTTTTCAGCAAAAAAATTGTTGGCCCAGAACATGTGCTTCACTCCAGTGCTGGTATTCCTGGACGCTGCAGGAGATGCCACCTTTTGAACAGCACTCCCATCAAAGGAGCTTGAATATAGTCTGCCTGTCAGTCCTACATAGCTGCTGGCTGTCAGTCCTGCTTCTCCTGCAGGCAGAGCGGTGGGCTTGCCCCAGGATGATAGGGCAATACCTAGGGCTTGCCCCAGTAATGAACCAGAAGCCTGGGGCTGAAAGTGAAGCAAATGGGGTTCTCAGTATGGTATTAGGAAGGAATTGCAGTATTCTGTTGTTTGTGTTGGCTCCCATTGAAACCTAGCAAGAGAATGTCCTGCATCACCCACTGAAGTGGTATGTTCTTGAGGAAAATCCTCGTATGTAATGAAAAGGTTGGTGGCAGCAGTTTCACATAGCTAATGAAAAGAGAACCAAAAAAGTATGAAATATGTTGTTTGTGGTGAAACATCTTTGTACATTCTGTGTTGCAAATTTTTAGTGTGTTGCAACGAATCTCAAAACCAAAGTACTCTCCAAAAATAAAGACAAGCCCAAACTCCCCCAGAATTCTTTTAGATACAGGATCTTGAAAATAAGAGCAAATGAAGGCCGCCTTTCTCCAAAACACCATAGCCTTGTCAAAATCTGCGGAGTTATCTCAACTTTCACCCGTGGAAAACCAGACCTGAGGGTTCTGTCTAGAGATCTGCAGCTAAAAGATGAGAGTAAAATTCAGGAAAAAAAAGTATATTTCCCTTTTGGGTTCAAAATGAGAACTGAGTTTAACATAATTTCCAAATGATTGATCCCAAGCAGTAGGTTAGGAGGGGGATGTTTTAAGCAATATCGTCCCTTCCTTTCCCTTTTATTTCTTTATAAATAACATATTACCTATATTAAGGTAAACTGAATCTATTAGACAATTACCTAAGGGGATTGTGAAACTGGGGTCTGCATTATAAAGCAAGTGAAGTTATGACAGCTGTGACCCCAGAGGAATCAAGGCTGAATAAAGACTGTCTCCATTGCAGACAAATGATGATAAAGTGATCCTTTTAGCCAACAGTCAATGGAACCTGACAAGGCCAAACCTCCAACTAATGAACAGCCCAACCTTTGCTACCAGGGAGATGTACTGAAAGTTTAATCTCAATAAGCATCAAAATACATTTGCCCAAACATTTTTAACAGAAGAGTGGCACATATCATTAAATGGCCACAAAGTTAGATGAGTGAGGAGGAAAATAGAAGGGTGGGGGTGTATGTTCTTACTGTATCACAGGTGCACAAAATTGCCTTGATAGAACAATATCTTATTTTTCTTCTAAAATTGAATTTCAGATGGTACCTACGTCACACAGACCTAATAATACAGAAAGCAATTGTCTCAATGATTCCTATTAAATCTGTGCATTTCCAGATCCTTATAGAGTAATGTCAGTTACAGAACAATGTCAGGCTGACGGACGCAGCACAGCGTTAAAGAAAAAAAATCATGCACACAATAGGCCAGCTGCACATTAATAAATATGTAATGTTTGATTAAAAATATGGATCGTATTTTTCCCCCCAATTGCTGACTACCCCTAAGGCAGAAGATGTGATCTGGCTCCCACTGATGGGTTTATTTCTTGCTTGCTTTGAAAATACAAACTAAAATGTTTTCCTGTCCCAGCTGTTTCCCATTGTTCATGTTTATCAGCTCAAAGGGTGAACGGAGGAATAAAAAATACGCTCGCATTTCAAATGTGCCAGTCAGTCAATCTATTGTTAAAAGAAGAAAGCCTAATTGTCTGTGCTGGCAAACTTCTTTTTGGTGAATGTCCAGTTTTTAAGAAAAGCTATTCAGCTGTGCCATTTGTTTAATACATGCATAAAAAAGCACATAAAATCACAAGTTTTCTGTGGGATGGAATGGGGGGTGGGGAAAATCACATTTATAAGTTATAGCCTTGAAACACTCAAGTGATGGCCTAAGTAATGCTCCATGGATTACTTTTTTTGGTTCTTCATTGGTCTGAGTAAGTGGCTAGAAGAAATTTTCATGGAATAAGAGCTAATGATGTCCTAAAACTGAAATTGGCCTCCTTCTCTAAATCCTACACTTAACTTTGCACCTTTGAGAGGCAGCATTCCTTTCAAATTACTTTGTCAATGCAGTGGTTCAAGTCTTTTCCAGTTATATTCACAGGAGTTTTGTGTTTTTATTTAAGCTACTACCATGCTTCATTTCTTCCCAAAATCTAGTCCTTCAGACCCTCTTCCCAACAAAAAATGGGAATCAGGATGGGGAGAGAGACGGAACTACTTTACTGCATAGGAGAATCTTCTGTTTGTTTCCAGCTCTTGTGATAATTACGCAGCTCTGTCCTGTCTTTGACTTGCTCTCCAGCTTGTGCTGGCAGTCCTACTCTTCCAGCTTTCAAACCAAGCTCAGCTGATCAGAACTGACACTCATTTTACACTATGCAAATGAGCAAAACTTTAATTCACAGACTACTATATTGACCAGGACTGTGTTAGTCCATCTTTCTGTGGCTAGCACTGTTTTTCTTTGAAAGCTTTTTGAAGAAAGGGTCATCTTTAGTTCCCCAGTTGTACAGCACCAAGCGCAAAACATTCTTACAGTCTGAAAAATAAAAAATAATCATCAATATAAGAAATTACTCTGATGCTTTGCTAGGGGCTTCCCTGTTTTGCTTGGCTTTTCTTCTTTTTGATGGGGGAAGAAACAAGTAAGTGGCATTATCATCCAGCTATCACCCCCTTGTGACACTAAGATGAGATGTCACTCACAGCAAATTGTACAGATCTTTCTTACATGAGGAGTTCAATAACTCCTCATGACATCTAAATTATCATTCCGGGGTGTCTGGGTTAACACCTCACAGAAATGAATAAGGCAATAAGGTAATTGTCCCAAGTGCTCTGCAGGTCGAAGTAGCTGCTTTTGTCACCCTGAGCTCACATTTCCCTGGAAGTTTGAGAGCCAAATGCTGCCTAAAACTGGAAAGTGGGGGTCTAGGGATGAGCTACCTCACACAATAAGCTGAGGGCTTGGGATTTTTCTGAGTCTCCCTTTGCTAAGAGTTCCTGGCATATATGAAGATATTTCATACTGGAAAGCACAATGAACTGGCTCCATAAAGAGTTCAAAGGTGATCAAGGCTAAACAGTACTTGGAATACAGTACAACGCCAGCCTTTACTTGTTTACAGACTTAGACTTGGTCCTGCATTTGAATGTTTCTGGGCCTATCTATGAACTGCCATGAATGTGTCCATGGTCTACAGCTTGGACACATTCCTTGGTATCCCTGGCAAGTAATGTAGCACAATTTCATGGACCAGCAGTGGTCTGTAGAACACAGTTTGAGAATCACATTGTTGAAATACTGCTGCTGTAATTGTTAAACCTACATGTCATGCTAAAAATCCACTGATGTGCATTTTTGTGCACAACAGATGATATTTCATGCCTTATTTTTTGCTTTCTGTTTGCAGAGCTATAGCTTATATATGCCAAATATATAACTCTCAAGTCAATACAAAAAACAAGCCATCATTTCCAAATGAGCCATATTAAGTTAAGGAACTTGAATGGTTATTGGGACAATATTAAAAATAAATACAAGACTTTAACAGCAGTAGGTAGATTTTACATTATTTTTTTCTGTTGTATTTTTTACAGTTTGATCAGTACATGCAGTTATCTTTTCTAGAAAGCATCTTCACAGTCTCTCCAGTGATGCTCAGCATATGATTATCTTCACAGTCCCTCCAATGATGCTCAGCATATATGATAAACTTTGCCCCTTTTCAGCAAGTGGTGTCAGGCAGTTTTGGCTGTGTATTGGTGAGATCAAGTTCTCCCCATGGCCAGCCATTTCAGAAACTTCACTGACTATTAATTTATTGACTTTGAAGAATAAAAATTATACAGATGTATTCCAGAGAAGGTAAAACCAAAAAGGAGAATTACTAAAAAAAAATTTAATGTGCAGCAGGTGGAAGGGAAGCAGTCGGGGAGAAAGGACATGTGGCTGAATTTTAGCTATTTATTTGGAGGATTTTTGTCATTGCCTTAGGGACTTCTTAGGCAAAATACCAGCTGCACAGCTCCAGAACAACGGTGCACCTTGTGACAGCAGGCAGGCATCAGGTGAAGGTCCCCCCCAGGGGGAGGTTTGGTGGCCAGAGAAGCAAGTGGATATGCTGGGAAGGGGTGCAAGAGGAGCCTGCAAACCCTCTTGGGGTAACACAAGCTCTCCTTGGCTCTCCAGGAGCCCCAGTGTTGGAGCTGCTGTAAACTGATTCCATCTTTTTCTATTTTTTAAAGTTATGGAGAACTGTGTTCTCTTCTATAAAGCATTCAAACTGCCACAGCTGGACAACATGCAACAGTGAAGTCTGTAGATGTTCAGGGCAATTTCTATAAACCCACGATTAATATTCTGTAGCTTCACTATTAAATTGTAACAGATTTCTCCATTAAGGATAAAGAAAAATTTTGGCTTAAATTCAGTAATTGAAGAACTGCTTAGAAGGTTTCAGTTAGTAGATTATGAGCTGTTCATCACATCAATTCTACCAGATTTGGGCAGATTTTGCAAATTCTTCCCCCCCACCCCCCAGAAAAGAAACTGAAGTAAAAAAACAGCCTACAGTGCTATGACTCTGAATTGACATTTAGGGCCTGATCCAGTATTTGCTTACTAGGATTGCTCTGCAATGATATGGTGATGTAACGTTAGCAGAATTTCTTAAGATCTGATAAAGCACTCCTGAAGCGCAATTGCTCTCCTGAAAACACAAACTCATAATTATACTGATTTACAGTAACTAAAACTCCGGATGTTGCTACCTGGTGATGTTCCAGCAACAGAGGTCCAGGACAGATCTCCACTGTCCTGTGATTTGTGTAATCATTTGCCCCCATCGGTATAGACATAAAATAAGAACAGATCAAAATGGAGAGGAGCTCTTCGTGTGTGCTCAGCCCTGGTCCAGAGCAGTAGCAAATCGTGTCTCATGTAAGTATTAGTCAATACCATACATGTAAATATGACTTCATAAAACCAACAGAGATTTCCTATTTAGTCATCTGAAATAGCAGGTCAACAAGCATAGCAAGTGTTGGAAATTGCCACTTCTCAAGCCCCATTCTGACATACATACTCCAGCCACAAAAATAAAATGGTATGCCTAAATCATAATTCACTTAAGAATTTGCTGACCTTCCCAAACAGAGAGGAATTTGCAAAATGATTGATTAGGAATTGTTACTGTTTATTAAGTTGTTGTTAGCTATTTTCAAAACTTGACTTTTCCAAAACTGATCCACAGGTTAAAGTCCAACTCCTACTAGAAGCACTCTAAAGTATATCCCCACCTGAGTAACTGCCACCTTATTTCAGCCAGATACCAATTTTTTTTCCAGAAGAGGAAAAAAATCTCTTTCAGCACATCCTTCCCCAGTTTAAAAGAATATTTCTTCACAATAGTTTTTCCTTTAATTTTTTTGTAAAAAAGGTAGTTTTCTCAGTATGAAATATTTCTGTATTCTTTGTCCTTTGGGAGACAGAATAATTGGCAAGACTTGGCAGAATTAGTGATATTATTGAACTTGTAATTGTCTAATGTCTTAGTGTCCTAGATGGAAAGTCATTACATTATGATGTCCTCCAAGCCAAATTAATATGATGTTAAATGTGGTGGTTTGAAACTGTTTGAAATGCCTGTTTGAAATGCTGCATATCCTACATCTAGTGATTCAGAAGCCAGTAGTGGAGGGCAGTTGGGTGCTTTATCTCCCAAGACAAATCTGTCTCTTCCTGGCTATTTTCTGTTTTCACTCCGTCAGACCTTGTGGCAAAAATTTCTGCTGTGACTGGTTTTCCCTCAGTGGCCCAGAGCTTTTCCAAGAATTCTGAAGGAAACAATAAAACATAATGTATTGGTGAACAGACCACATTTAATACACCTTTTTAAAATTATATTTAGCATTTTCTTTTGTAATATTGACTTCTTTCAAAAGTAGTGCTCAGTACAGAATGTGGTATTGGGCTGGACTGTTCAGGCATTATTTTATTACCATGAATATTGTTATGCCCTGCATTTATTGTATTCTCCATGACACTGTCCATGTTGTCAACTGTACAACAATTTTACACAATGGAGTTTACACTCTGGAGCAAAACTTTGGATTGGACTATAATGTACTATAAAGCACTGTTACATTTTTTTAAAATTTAAAATATAAAAAGTGCAGCATAGCAGGAGATTTTCAAAAGTAATTAGCACTAGCTCAGCTCTCTTTGAAATCAAGAAATCTGTTTTCCTATGGGTCTGTGTCATTCCTGGTTTGGAAAACAATCTCATAGACTTTTATAAAATGCAGCAAATGAAGCCCATGTTCTGCTTTATATCAATTTCCTACTACCATCAGAAAGAACAGGTTTCTCATAGGCTGTGTGGACCATCTGTTACATAGAAAATGTACTTAGGGCTAAAAAATCACTGTCTTTTCTTTGCCTCTATGGTACTTTCCTTGTAGATGCCATGCGCTATTTTGTTTTATGCAATATACTGTAATATCTTGCAGTAATCAGAACAATTAATTTTCTCAGAAATCATGGCCACCCACCCAAAGCGATGACTTTTGACATACCATAATGGGTGTTATGTATGGTTGGTGTCAAGAGTTGCCTAGATATGCTGATAACGGGCCATACTTTTGAAGAGTCATAATCAATCATTCTTCATTTAGAAAGTCAGATCCATCAGCCTGACATCAAAATGTCATAACCCATTGATCTCACATTGCAATCAAGACTCTTGACTCTTATTAATGGCATTCAGCTACGCCAGTTACATCAGCAATCCTAGTTATCATTTTAGTGGTATCATTTAAAATACTGAAGTTAGTGGCTAAATCCATTCATCCTTTTCTTAATCCGTATTAATAGTTTCCATTAATTCTAACATAGCTGTTTTAAAACTTCAATCAATCTTAAATCCAATATGATCTATGTACAAAAATAAATAAGACAAAACACCTGTGAGTCAGAAAGAGCTGAGTGGATTGGATTCCCTTCTGGGGGTCATTCTACCTCTGCTCTCATAGTTGGTGATGTCAACACAGTCTTTTAAAGAAGTTACTTCCTGCTATCTCACTGCTGCCCATCTGTTATTCCTGTATCTCCCGATGACATGTCACCAGTGGTAGTGACAATTTCTTATCCACTGCTGTCAGAAAAAGAATAGCTAGGAGCTTGGAAACAAATTTCAAACTAAAAGTTGCTTTGAAGTTTGATCTGCTATTCAGTGAAGCACAGCGTAGAAGTAATAGTAAACATGTCAAGATAAAGGGAGGAAAAAAGGGAGTGAGAATAGTGGAGCATGAGAGAGATGAGCTGCATTTGCATACTTATCCAGTGTGCCTTTTAGGGACAGATACTTAAGAGATGCATAGCCCTGGTGCCATGTGGGATTTTAATCTGTGCTTTAGGATTAGGGAACATACATTGTCTTGTTGAAGTAACTGTTGAAGATAGAGTCTAATTTTTCGATTAGTGGGACGTTTTCTGTGCTACAGAATTTTACAGCGAAACTGTTCCAATACCTAGGAACAGTCAGGACTCCTCTCAGTGTTAAAAGGTTTTGTTCCCATTTTCAATTCAAACTTTACAAAATTTAAATTACAATAGGACTATTTAAAGTGACTCCAAAAAAAAATGGTAACATCATATACGTAACATAACTATATAGCAACGTCTGGGTTTTTTTCAAACATTATTTTTAATAAAATCAAACATCCCCATATAAGGTTGCATGTTTGATAAGCAGTACTTTCCTAGTAGGAAGGTATCCAAATAATTTTTTTTTACCTGACCTAATAATTGCAAGTTAACTGGGATAGGCAAACAATAGTTTGCCAAGTCCTACGAGCCCACTCTTGCCAGCCAGCTCCCTGCAAGACTCTCCCTCACAGCAACAAGTTTGTGGAATCAGGCCCTTTGTTTGGATCAATGCTCATCCCTTCAGGCAGAGCTAATTGGCTAATTCAATCACACTGGCTATTTAATTAATAAGGAAGCCCAAAATTCCACATGAGATGAAAGAATGAAGAGCCCAGGAATGACCCTTGATAATAATAAAAGATAATTACAACCAAGACTTGCGTTATTCAGACTTTGTTATTGACATGATAAGCACTGCCATATGCCATGCAAGCTGTGATATGTATAACAAAAGATCTTACGTATAACTGCTTGCTGTATTTCAATGCAAATGTGACTTCAGGTGAAGAACTACACACTATATATAAAACCAGAAAAAAAGAAAACTTCACAGCAGTAATGATGGGAAAGCAGTTTGGCCACTTAGTTGCCTGTGGTCAGGTAGAGCAGTAATACTTGTAAGATCAGAGATTCATTTTTCTGTGCAGAAAGACCAGGGATGTGAATTACCAGATCCGGCTCCAGGAAAAGCCCAGTCTAGCAACTCAGCTCCTGAGTGAGGGCATCTGGGTGCCGCATGGAAAAAAAACCCTCAAAATTATTATGTTTACTAGCAAAAATAGATGCTTTGTGAAAAAATGCCAGGTTTTCTTGCAAAAACAAGCGAGAAACTACTGGGAAAGGGATGGGGAACTACACTGATTTTAAAAGCAAATTTCCAAAATGCGAAACAGAAGTTTCTGCAAGAATGACAAATTTCCACAGAAATGTAGGGCCTATTTTATTTACACAAGGCAAAGAAGTGTCTGCTGATCCCAGTGAAGCAATATGTAGGGGTTGCCTGAAAGACACTGGGCATGAAGAAAAATAACAAGACTAGGTCACCTGGGACACCACTTTCCTTACAAATCTTTAAATTGTGTGCTGGTTCTGAAAGACAACCAAGCTGTTGGGAACTAGAATTAGAAAATGGAGATCTGGGCTTAATTTTTGGCTCTGCCTTCCACTCCTCGGGGACCTTGGGCAAGCTGCATGTAGCAGTGGGTCCAGTTCTTTCTCCCATGCTTTGTTTCATCTCTTCAGACTGTACATTCCTAAGGTAGGGACCATCTCTTCATCGGGGCATAGCACAGATGGCAAGTCCCAATGAGATGGGCAAGTCCCAATCTCATTAGGGTTTTTTAGACAAAACTAAAAGTTTTATAAAATATTCCCAATTCCTAAGGAGTTCCTGAGTTTTATTGCTCATTAAAAGTCTGAATCTGAGAAGCCAATGTATTTGATTTGTAATGAGTGTAACCCTTCAGTAAGATCACAGCTGCAGTGTTACAGAATCAGTCATGTAAAGAATAGTCCCTGCAAGAAAACCTGCCGTCTCTTTTTTCTCTTTAACCTCAATAGAGCAGTTCTTTTGTTAATTACAGTTACTGCACACTGTGATATTGAAGTGCTCTGTTCTCAAACATATTCTTATTTATTTTAGTCCTTTTTTTCCCAGGTAATGAAATGTCAGAACCCTACTTTTTCTGGTTTTGTAGTATGTTGATCAAAGTGACCTTTGCTTTGCGGCAGACACAAATCAATATAGCGCTCTGCAGTATTTGACAGATAAAGGTGCAACATATAATAAATGGCAATCACTGACGAGGAGAGCAAGAAAATACCTGCCAACTTCAGTTCATACCGGCAATTTTCAGACAATGCCACATGTTATGTTCAAAGTAAAATTCATTTGTCCATCTAATAACAGAGATGGGGGATATTAAAGGACTCAGTTTTGTTAAAGAAATGTTTCATCTCACAGTAATAATTCAGAGTCCAGTCAGGGTCTACAGTGGTTGGTTGCAAGTAAAGTTATTACATTTTGAAGACAGGTTAGAAGAGCAATTTTCCTTGCCATAAAGGAAAGGGGGACGGGGGGGAGGACTTTTGCCCAAGAAATAAAATAGTAATTATATACACACATACAAGCACAGTCTCTCATTCTCTCTCACACATACACAGACACACACACAAATTGTCTTAATATCCTAAAGCAGCTCTCCACTATAGTGATTCACAGCTGATGGTTTGATTTTCTCATATTCTTCCAAACCTGCTGATAAGTTATATACAAATGTAACCAATTGCTATTGAAATGCTTAATTGCAAGTAGTATCTGCAAAGTATCTGCCAGAGATGTGAAGTCAAGTGGCAGCTTCAGCCCACTGTAAATGAAGTCTGTGTGTGTTAGGGTAAATTTCTCTTTCACTACGGCTTGTCTTATTCTCAGTAACACAAATAGCTTAATGTAAGAGTCTAGCCCAAATCGAGAGCAAAGCTGGATTTTACCCGCTGTGATGACTCGTGCTCAACCATATCAGTAGTGGTGGCTGAGCAGCTGCTTTTCACAGCATAAACACAGGCAGGCCAGCCCTCAAAGCAGACTCATGGCAAAGCATGAGGGAAGCTGAACTGTGTGAACCAAAACATTTCCCACCACGGGAGAGTGAATGTGGGATTGGGGCATGCCTGCAGCCTCTGTACGAGGAGCAGCAGAGATCAAGGCGCCCTGTCCGTAGGGTGGAGTTCTGGGTGCTTCATATGAAGGGCCTAATCCTGCCAGATGACCTCTAGTTATGTTTCTTACTTCTTATTTCCTAAGACATAAATGTCTGTCCATGGAACAATGAGAAAAACCTGCTGGCAGGACCTTCTAGTGAACATGCTCTGCCTTGTTTGGGCACCTAGAAAGCATCTGTATTTTCTTCTTCTCATAGGAGGCTATTTTTATATTATGACTGAAAAGCCTTTTTATGTTATCTGTTGTTCATAATGTACGTAAGCTTATGACTTGCATTTGAGTACTTCTTATTTTCACAACTACGTTTTATGAAGCTGTTGATACACTTCAGGCAAAAAAAAGGCCAATTCACAATATACTTGTGGCCATTAAGAGCCATTTGACGTGGTTCATTGAAGACAAATATCTAATTTATGAAGCCAACACTTTGGTTCCAAAATGTCAATCGTACACGCAAATGCAGTGTGTACCTGCTAGTGCCACGCACCTTCTGTGTGCAAAATCTAATATTGTATAGGCTATATTACCTTTTGATTATGATTGTCAGGATACGACCATTTATTGGTACAGTTCAGGGCTAATGGTCAAAATCAGTGTTGAAGCTTATGACTGAACCTGAAATATAAAAAACAGCTGGTGCTCCAAAAGCAGGATAGCCTCTAGTAAGAGGATGATTCACCCATTGCAAACACAGGGCCGCTTCAGCATGCTGACCAGAACACATCATCTTGTATTGACATGCAAAATGGAAAGTCTAGTTCTAGAGAAAAAGTAAAGCACTGCAAAAAATGGTAGGAATCTGTTTGAACTGCTCCAGATTCTTTTTAATTTAGTGAACTTTTCATCACTTATCCTACTCTTTTTCAATAGAAATATTGTATTACTTTACTTATACTCAGTCTTTTCTTCTGTGATCTGTTCAACATAAGACAGCTCATGCTGCACATATAATACAAATGAGAATTTATCTGTCTCTGGTTACTGCTGTGCCATTTTTATACTATTTTCTCACCCTTTCTTTATGAAAATTTAGTTTACCTTTGCTCTTTTTTTGACAAAATGTTGACCAGGGAACAGATGTTTTGTGTCATTTGTCTGCAATAATGCCAGACATTTTCCTAAGCTGCTGACTGCATGATTAACCTTAAACTGATCCTACTTCTGTGTATCATTTTTCCCATGTCCTGTTGTCTTAAACTGTACCCGTCATTACCTGTGAAATATCATGTAGCCTAGTTCATGTTAACCCATTCTGAATTTCTCACACTCTCAAGCTTGTGCAAAACAATTATTTCTCTGATCATTATACATTTTGCCACTCAGTATATTTAATGCAACCCAATCACTTAATAGTGGTCTGTAAGGAACTATTAATAGCTTCTGACCTCTCCAGCCTGGGAAATGTTGTTGTATAGTTCAGCAAAACTTTTTCCTCTTAGAACATCCTTGTTATTTGAAATGACCTGGTAGAGAAATGATTCTGTACTAAGTTGTCACAGATTGGCACGTTGTCAGGTAATTGGAAGCTATGAAAACACCGCATTCATTCCCCCTAAAGTTGTACGAGTTGTTCTGCTACTGTAAAGTGTGGGTTTGGGGGAGGAGAGAGTCTCTAAACATCATAACCTTGCTGAGGGGATTGTCACCCCAACTGGCAAATGCTCAACAGTAAGCAACAGATTTATTACCTGACATAATTAATTGCCTAGATAGTGACATTTCCCATATTATAGACAATCGTGAATTATGAGCCCAGCTGCTAGCCTTCTCATTCACTGAAATCGGTTGATAAATATGTTTATTCGAGGTCAGCTTGGCCTCATCCATTAGAAATATTGTTTTTCTAAACATTACATTGATTTAATTTAACTCTAATCAATTTAAAATGGTTCTGACAATTAACAAAAGCTTCAAATATGACCTTAAAGTAATAGGATTCATTAGCTATGTTTAGGATTAAACTTATCCTAATAGGGCTATTTTTCTTCTGAGGGCATGTAGTAGGCCGACTGGTGGTCAGTCAAAATGAAATCAATTATTATAAATTATACAGTTTGGGTTGATTATGTCGTGCCTGCTAATTTGTATAAATAAGGACCTCAAACAATAGAAGCCATTTATTAATAACTATCTGTATCCCAACCTGTATCACACTTTATGTTACAGCTGCAGAATCATCTGTTACCCATGAAGTATTATATTCTCTACTGCTAGGCATATATGCTAATTAAACCCATAATTAATTGTAACAGTTATAGTTAAAGTCAAAATGCTGACAGCCTTTTTGGCCTATTATTCATGGTAATCAACCGATTCAAAAGGCAACGTAATCAACAATTCCTGCACTAGCCAGGGGATCATAATACAACGGCAGCACCAGTGACAGCTGGCACCCACAGGTCTTTGGATACAATAGGAAATATAAACCTCTAAAACTGAAATGCTTCAGTATGAACAGTGCCTATTGTTTTTCTGAGACAAAATACAAGCGTAAGTCATATTTAAGAACTGAATCCCTAATGCAATGGTTAACAGAAATGCACAAGAGCCATGCTCCAGAGAGCCTGCCCTGCCTTCCTGGGGTAGCCACAGCACTGAGGGTTCAGTACCATCGCTTAGTGTCTTCTGGCTGTATGTCCAGCAGGGCTGTCCCAGATTAGGGATGACAATTCTGGAGAGTGTTTTTGAATATCAAGAACAGATTTTATTTGCTTTGTTCTCATTGAACATGCTTCTGCTGAACGGTGGACAACGCCCAAAAGGCATTTGCCTTCTCTGGGTACATTATCCACAGAAAGAGAGGAGCATTAGACTGTGCAGGTGGCCTCACATTTCCTACATACATCTCGCTGTATATCAGCCTTTGTGCGAAACTGGGGGAAATTCCTTTTACTTTGTTCCTAGACACAGTGGTCGATTCCATGAGCATACAGGGTGGAGAGAGGAAGGAGAAGGGGAGGATCTGACCATTGTCAGCAGAGATCCACAAATACTCTTCCAAGACTTGTTCTGAAGCAAGTGTCCCATGTGGGCACAAATTAGGGTTTTTCCAGAGGGTCCTGAGCTCTCCAGAGGGTCCTGAGCTCTTCAGCAGGACACCAACAGTGGAAGAGGGAGTAAAGGCAAAATCAGTGGCCACTTTTAGCAATGACACCTTGCAGCCCAGATGAGTTGCAATGCTAGATAAGCCATCCGAACCTGTTGCATCAACCAGGTAAATGTCTCTACGTGGGTCTCTACTTGCTTTCCTCCTCAATTTAAAGATAATCTAGTTATCCATCATTGCGTGTGGCCTCAGATCATAATCTCTTTCTGAGTTCTTCCTCCTGCAGTCAGGCATGCCCATGGCCCATAGCACCACTAAGCCAGCAAGTTTATACATACACAGCTTCAGATGTGCTGCTTCTCAAACGAGGTTAGCCATAGTTTCATTACTAAGATTTACACTGTCAGTTACAGAGATGCCCATCCAATCCTGTAACACAAAAATTTATGGGCATCACAGAGAAATTTTTATTGTTAGAGCTCATATACAATGTGTGCCCTTAGTGACACATTTTTAAATAAAATATATTGTACTAGTGATTTCTAATGCTTAAAATAAAATAAAATAATAATCAACTTTTAGCTGCAGTTTCCCCCTGGTTATTGAGCTGAACTTAATGACTGGCTGAAAAGTATTTGTCAACACAACAGCTGGAGAGCAACACTTTCTTGTAGCTTTATGTCACAGCATATGCCAGCCACTCAGAACATGTGATAATTCAACTGGAGCTGGTACTACAATAGCAGATGGGTTGAAGCATTGTTATTCTCACTCTAGCTCCCAGCCCTTGAGGGATCACTAAATAAAATCAAAGCAGATGGACCATTACAAGCTCATTTGTGTTCACTACAAGCACCTCAACCTCCAGTTGTGATATACTGCACCTTTGTATAAAATGACATGTATGGTAACATGACCTAATGAAAATAGCATCAGACTTGGCAAGTGAGGAATGAGGCTGGGAAATATGCACAGATCTATTTATCACTGAGTTCTTACCTTGCAGAAAGGGTTCATTTTTTTCCCCCCTCTCTCCATGTTTATCATTGTATTTCTCTTCATGTTTATCATTTAATTTCCCCACACTTGTCGTAAGAACTAAAAGAGGTGGCTGCTAGTTCTGACTGTAGAAGGTCTAGCAGGTTTCCCGGCCTCTGCAAAGACAGGATGAATGCTCCTAACCACAGTGCAAAACTCCTGTTATTCACTCATTTCTACACACTGTTGATAAATATGTTAATCCAGGTGTCCCACAAATGGCAAGGCTTTGACCACCCACTGCTACTAAGACCTGCGGGGATCAGGACTTCCCTGTACATTTCTTCAGCCTGCTCTTATGATGAGGCCTTTCACAGCTCTGCAGTTTTGAGCATATGGGGGACTTGACTTAGTGCATAAAATCAGTTGCTCCACTAAGCTCCAAAATTTTTGTCTGTGAGGTCAGAGTCAGCATCCCTGACCAAACTGTGGGTGTCCCAGGGCACAGGAGTAATTGCTTCTAAAGGATGAAATATATTAAAACTGTCAATTGTCAGGAGGGGGATCTTTGGGGCCTGCTGGCAAGGTTAGCGTTAGTGCTGAAAAATTCTTCATGCCGTCCTCAGCAACCCAACATAAAGCTGGAGGCACATCTAATGCCTGCTTAGAAAATGTTATATTCATTTAATGTCTTCTTGGCACCTTGTACAGCAATGAACCAATAATGTCACCTGAAGGCTTTTGTCCTACAGGCCCCACCCTGGCCATTGCGCTCCAGGGAGCAATGACAAGACGAATTATGGCAGGCAAGAACTTGCTTCATTTTATGACCACTGTGCCCCCTCCACAACCACATGGGCGCACGCACACACACACACGCGCGCGCGCACGTGCCTGTGCGCACAGCTAATGATAATTCCCAAACTAAATTCCTCTCAAATATGAGCTTTTTATATTTAGATGTATCTTTTTTCTGCCTGGTTTTAAACAGCTTCTGTGCACTATTGCGGAGACAGCTGCATTCAGTGCTAAATAACACATACTGTGAACTTTTTAAAGGCTTTGGGATTTCTTTTTTTTTCCTGTCTAAACAGGAAAAGTGGGAGTAGTCAAACGTTGGGGGAGAGTTAGATGCTTTTGGTTTTATCTGCATGAAAGATCCCGTATAAGACTATGTGTCTTTAGTAAAAGCTCCATAGGTCAACTGACTGCCATAGGTCCCCTTCATGCCAGCTGCTGCTGGGTTTTAGAGACCCAGACAGGTGCAGCAATGGAAAGCCAAAGAAATTGCTTCATTAAGGTTGATAAATACAGTTGAACTTCTGTGACTGCAGTATGCGAGTTGAAAAAAACTTGTCCAGCTTCCTCTGTGAAACAGCCTCCCGCTGAGTGTTTGATTTGTATAAAAACTATGAATGGATCAGCTAATATTTCCCACCTTAGCCAGAAACTGCAGGGCAGCCAGACAGTCTCAAGGACAGTGCTTCCAGGTAGCATACTGCATGCACTTCTGGCCACGTTCATGGCTGGCTTGTTTGTTCTTCCTGAGCACTTTCTGTTAAGTGTAGCGACTCATCCTCAACTGTGAATCAGCGTAACTCCATCAGAAGCATGTGCAGGTCAGGTCAGACGTCAGCACTGCGTCTTATCTGCTGGCCAGCTTTCCTATCAGCCAAACTAATTTGCTAAGATAATTCTGTTTCCTGCCATCTATTACAATAAATCAACCACTGTAGCTTCATTGAAGTCTCTGCTAACTAATGAGCTGCCCTTGAAATTCTCAAACTGTATGCAAGGTGGGGGGAAGGGGGAAGAAAACCCTTATTCTTCTAAATGTAAGAAAGTTTTAGATAAACAACTTGATGTTCTGGGCAATGCTGTATCTTCTCAGTCCCATGTTAATGGATCATTCTTGCCAGAGTCAGCTCAGACCAGGGCAAAACCAGTAAAAACATCAATCATTCCTTTAAAAACAGATTTTCTGAATAATGTGATCTCAGATGGTGGAGCATGCGTGTGGGTAAGCGCAAACATGGAGAGGTGAGACAGAGAGAGAGAGTGCACTTTTTCAGGAAAGAGTAGGAGTAAAATGACAAGGGATCCACTGCTGTGGCTATTGAAGAAAGAAATAAGCATGTTCTTATGAAATGGTAACTCTCTGGCACTTAATTTTGAATAGGAAAAAAATATTGAAGATAGACAGGAACTGAAGAAGCGTGAAGCATCCTGGAACATGCCTACTACAGCAGGAAGAACTCTGGGACAAAAAGGTATTAAGATCATTCTGCTTTTTTCCTTACGGCAATATCAAACTACTGAGAGCAGTAGCAATATTATAATTTATAGCCATATTTAAAATCAGAAGATAAACTAGTTTATACTCTGCTTGTATTGTTTTGTTCAGATTTGATATTTAATAATGCTGAATTTTTTTTTTTTTAAAAAGGGACTTCCATTCCTCATGGCATTTCAGCATTTTCTTTTGACTTTTCCTGCAGATCAACACTGGTTTTGTAATAGCTCTGCTGGGATAAAACTCAGTCGTGCTGCACCAGTTAGGTTACTGAAGGGAGCCAACACCTCAGCAACATGGTTGGGTTCATTCAGACAGTCATTTGGCAGAAGGATGTTTAAAAATAATTGCATATCCCCTCCCTGTCTTTAAATATTCAGAGGAAAAGTCACAGAAGAACCGATAATGTGACAATAATAATGAGGCTGAAGAACAGCATTATAGTGTGAACTCATATATGCCTTGGTTTCATTTACATGTTTAGCAGCTGCTTGTTTCTCATCATAGAAAGATCATTACCTGACGTGTAAGAAGAGAGGGGAAGTCTGTTCACCTTTGGGCAACTAGCTCTGCATTTATTAATAGTTGTTGCCCATCTCATTATACATTTAATTGCTGCATTATAATTTATTTATTCATTGATTTATTGTAATAGATGAGTAGAAACAAAATTACCTTTGCAAATTACTTCTTTGATAGGTGGGAAATTTGCATGGTTAAAAAAAAAAAAACATGCAGTGTGGACTGTGAGATGCTACCTAGTGAAGAGCATGTTAATGTGTGAGTGCTAGCATATACAAACTGCTCTCATTAGAAAGTGAAGGTGAATCCAGCCAATTTATAGACTGTTTAACAAGAAATTTCTATGTAACTTATATGCAATTATCCTTACATTCCCCGATGTCTCTTCTCTTTGTGGAACAGGGAATCAGCTGAAAATGAAGGATAAATAGGATGGGAAGAGAAGACTCCTCAAAAATTTGAAACCTAAAGGTGGAAAGCTTGCAAAGCATTTGGTTAAGTTAGGGCTGCCTTTCTGTTAGGCGGGTGTCACACTTAAAAGGCTGTACTTATGCCTTCAGGAGGTAGTGGCTGTCACTGCCCTGCAGACAGAGCCCAGGCCAGGAGTGCTGCCTGGCTGCTCGCTGCGCTGCAATGGAGACAGTGCCATTTCGCAGGGCTGGGCTGAGCACAGAGCAGCAAAATTCAAGAGGACTTATGGCCATCTTCCACCCCCACCCCACCCCTCCCCAAATACTTACTTGCCTAAACCAGGGCTGAGTGGACGAGGGGGGGGGAATGGGACACAAACCACCTTATTTGCTATCCAACCCCCCCCTAATGTGTAGCTACCATGTGACATCATAAGATGACTCCGTCTGAGCCGAGGATTGCCTCAAGAGAGCCAGGCAGGTAGTGCGGAGCTTTGGGGGTGTGTAATGAAACACATGTGTGTGTTCTGGGCCCTAGCTGAGACACGGAGCGTCACCAACCCCATGAGCAGAGCCCAGAAGTGTGGTGTGAGCAGGAGGCCCGGCCCACCCGCATCCCAGCCCGTCACAGCATTAGTAAGGCTCACCCACGGTAGCAGCATCAAACCAGGGGACGGGACAGGATGGGATGGGACGGGACAGGACGGGGACAGGGACGGGAACGGGAATCTCTGACCTAACAGCTGTCAGATAAGACAGCATCAACAATAACAAATAAATGGGGCCGCAGAGAGTCATGCATATACAGAGATATAAAATACGCACACAGAATTATTGCAGTTTTCAGTTACTAACGCATATAGAGAATAGTTAGACCCCCCCAAAACCTCCCCATTTTTCTTTAATTAATTAAAAGTAATTAATGGCTAAAATTGATTAATAAATAACGATATCCACGATCAGATTTCTGTATACACCGGCCAATCAGCTGCAAAACTTGACCATTAGGGCCATAAAATGCAGGCTGGTTGTGGGGTGTTGGGTTTGGTTTTTTTTTTCCTTTTTGTAAATGTTTTTATTCTACTACTTGCTCCATTATAAAATGCATCAAGTGCCTTTGTCACCGCTCATGAGTACCTGTAGTGCTGGCCGTGGGCTGAGGCGGGAGCGGCGGCCCGCACCCTTTCCACTCTCGGACTTCGGGCCTTCCCGCCTTGCTCCCGCCAGGGCCTGCACGTGGCCGCCCCGGCACTCGCGCGTGCAGCCGGGTTGTGCTGCGACTCAGTAGTCAGCCCTTTTTTCTTTTGTTTTTCCCTACTGTCCTTTTCTATAGGTGCCTGCTTTATGTGGCACCGTCACGCGCCAAGCGGTACCTCCCTGCCGTGGTTAAAAGGACCAACCCGCAGCCGGCAGCCCCCCACTGCTGCCCTGCTCGCACAGGAACCCGGCAGCATCCCCCTCTCTGAGAGCAGCCGTGGGGCCTCCCGCGCTCCCCAGCATTACAGACATCAGCAGGCAGCAACGAGGGGCGCGGGGCCGGGGGCTGCACTGCCACCTGCAGCTCCATGGGGCGGCCGCGGGCCCTGAGCGCGCTGCAGCACCGGCCCACTAAACATGAGCCGGCAGAGCAGACTGATCAGGGACCGTAAGGTGCTCTCTAACCCAAGCATCAGTGATGCTACAGCTGAAAACACACCTACCCTGGCTTCCTTCTGTCCCCAAAACCGCTTAATTCCTGCTCCAGCTCAGAAGGGAGGTGGGCCTCAGACGGCTCCCATTTCCTGAGCTGGCCAGAAGCAGATCTCTGAGGAAGAGCCTAAAGAAAACAGGCAGGGCTAACATAGGCTGCAGCCACACCGCTGGGTTCAGCAACCACAGCTGGACCTGCTCCTCATGAAGTGGCTGAAGATTGTGTCTCACACTGTGCGTTTTTCTATGACATTTTATCTTGCATGAAAGTTTTTGGTTTGATAAATTACTCCTGCGTTCAAGTTGTTTACAGTTTTCATTACCTTCCACTAAGCTCTACAAATGCCCCAACATCTCCCTGGTATTTTACACCTCCCAGTAGTATCTGCGTTCATCAGGAAAACAGCAGTTTCATTTGGATCCAATTTTCCATTATCGGAGCTTTGCACTGCGCAGCCAGGCTCGAGATCCACGGGCAGCTTCGGTGCAGCAGGGAGCAGAAGCCACCTTGCCCAGACGCAGGCTGCTGTGCAAGATGCCAGCCCAGCCCTTGGCCAGCTCCCGCACTCAGCGGGGACACGAGCTCAACTTGCAGCACTTTGTCCATGAACTGTCTGTGGGCTTGACCACTGGGGAAATTACACATACTGCCACGTCTGAGCCGAAGACCCGTTGCGTTAGATTTGGTGTATGTCTGAAATTTATAAACCTGTGAAAGTTTTACATCTACCTAATTACGTTAGCCCAAAAGTAGTTTTAAGAGCAGCACTATAAAGATGGGATTACAATAGCTGTATAGGCACATATGAAAATAAGTCTTCATTTTTAAAAGCCGTGGGTTAGAACAGGCAAGGTGTTTCCAGCTGGTACAGGCAGTGCCCTCTTGTGACTGAATACTCGAAATACAGGCAAACCTCCAGCTGCAGCTGCTCAGCAGGACTCGGCTCTCCTGAAGATAAACATTGGTGTTATTGCTATGAAAATATTGAGTGAGATGTTCTGAGCACCTTTCCCATAGTGATTCACAGGAGGGCTCAGCTTTAGCTTCAAAAAAAGTCAAATAATAATCTTATTGCAAATTTAAAACTCACTCAGTTTAAAAAAAAACAAGCAAAACTCCAACCCTTTACACTACAGAAGTAGGTAATATGTTTCCTGAAAATATCTTTTGCAAGTATTTTTACACGTTTAAGTATTTGCAATAAGATAGAGATTTAAAAAATACTTAAATTGACAGCATTCATTTTACAGGTTTGCATGCAAACTTGGCATGCAGGTCTTCTAAATGGTACCTATAGAAGCAGCACTGAAGCTACAGCATGATCCCGGTGATCATCTAGGGTCAGTAAGGTAGTGTACTAAGCATTTAAGAATAAATTCATTTTTCCCCACAGGCAAACTACAGTTAGCTATAGCAGCTTTTCATTGGTTTTCCATTATAGTAGCAGGTACTAACTGGTAAGACACAAGCAGTATATTTAGACCTGAGTTGATACAGTACAGCAATTCCCAAGTTTCTAGAAATGTTGAAATTGAGAGACTATCAAAAATATATAAAAAGAAATCCTTCTGTAAGTACACAAAACAAGCTAGTTCAACACTGTATTCATTATTGTTTGTGACGCTCCCAAAACTCCAAGCCCCCAAAGAAATGAATAGAGCCATAAGAATAATATTTTTAATTAATATTCATACATAAAGAGCAGATGGTACATTCCTTTCCGGCAGCAGCTAATTCTGCCCTCCCATTGCGGGGGGGAGGGGGACGGGAGTTAAGGCTAGTTGAGGGCAAGCTGATATACAATGGTTTGTTTCCCTAACTCATTCTTGGAGACAGCCTTTGTAAGTTTAAGAGACCGTTTGTGCACAAAACATGGGATGTTTATTTAGCAAACCATCAAGAACAGAGAAAAACATGCTTTGTTACAGTGGTAAAAATACACAAAGCTCTAAAGCTGTTTTTTTACACCAACTCAGTTCTGAAACCATAAAATTCCAGTTGGCAGCACGTTGTGCCTCAGTATTGTATTAAACAGGCTATCGTTAGGGATCGCGGTGACCAAGTTTGTCTATTCAGTGAAGTATAAAGTGCACAAGAAAAATAAGTGCATTGAAATGAACCATTTATGATGATGAGTAATTCCTGTTACACATAGTACTTGCTTAAAATGGAAATCTCACAGGCTGTTTAGTAAAACACAGTACTACATTTTTCAAGAGCACAGAATCAGTATCCTAGATATTAGAAAGACCTTTCCTGAACATACTATTTTTGTATTTTTTTTCCTCCAATTATCTCCCACACCAAAAGACAAGCACTCTGATGTAGCTTACTGTGGGTCTGGGGTTTCGTTTGGTGGTATTTTTGTATTGGTAATGTGTAAGGCATCACCTTTAACTAACAGCTTTTCAACTTCACCCTCTATGTTCAAAATAAGCAAGAATTTAGTGGCACAGTGATTTGTTCAATTTTCTACTGATTTGAGCCCCTATGTCTAAAAATGATTAGCAGAATAGGGGCTGAGAGTTGCATAGGGGTGCAGTTTTTCTCCCCAATTATAAAAGTTTATGTATTTATTATGAAACTTTACATTTTTCACAGGCTGTCAGGAACTGTATTTTCTATGTTTTCCCACTCACAGGTTAAGGCCATTGTTAGCAATATTTAAGAGCCACACCATGAAGCAATCACCTAAGTGCTATTAATTTATGGGCACATTCACCATATAAAAGAGAGCTGATTGGGAGGTTCCCAAATGCATTAAACTCATAAAAGTTGGGTGCTTAGTCACTGGAATCTTTGGGCATTACATTTAACAACAGTAGATGTTTTAAAATGCAGGCTGTTTCTACAAAATAGCTTATTCAATTCCCTTACAATATATGCTGAAGGATAGAAACAGTTTCTTACCCTTGTATACAAGTTATTTTACAATTTTCCTTTCACAGTGAAACCACTTTTCTGTCTGTATACTCCTTTCTGAGAAAGGAAATAAAAATCAGAGTTAGTTTCCGTAACATTTCATTTACATTGCCAGATTATCTCCAGTCCAATGCAGTACACCATAAAGCAATACTTTTTGGGTTAAAAGAACAGAAGACTCAATTTTCAAAACCAACACTTTTTTTTTTATGCTATAGAAGACATCTCTGTCCGCTTAACTGATAAGCAATAAACTAACCATGTAATCACATACTGTTTGCAAAACTATTTACTGTGTTGCAGCAATATAAAGTAGTACAAAATGCAGACTGTCAAGTACTGCCTGCATTTCGAAACACAGTATTTGTCACCAAGAAGCGTGCACAATAATGCATTTCAACTCTCTGTTTTTTTCTGCATGTTCTCTATGTGTACCACAGTAAGCATTCACACAACTTCTTCTCCATTTCCAGTCAAAGGCCAGAAGATTGGAGGCAAGAAGCCAAGCAGTTCATTTACACCCATCTATTTTTATTCACTTCTAATAGAATATGCATCCTGAAAAAAAGGGGATTCTTGGATATTTACAGTTGTGAAAGAGTTGGTAGCTTGCTTTCATCTAGAAAACTTTAGTATGGTTGCCAAGTCCAAGTCTCCCCTCTAGCCACAGCAGTTCCACAGCTGTTCTCCGAGTTCAGGCAGGAAGAGGTAAGGTAACTATAACTTTAGGTAGTATGTAGTATAGGTGAAGGGCGGGGGGGAGGGGAGGGAGATAACACAAGTGGAAGACATATGAAAGTTAATGCATTGAGAAAACTAGAAAATAAATCTAGGGCTAGAGAAGAGAAAGAATCCAGACATTCAAATTGGTCTCATTGGTACACAGGCTTGTGCGTGTTCATTTTGTAAAGCCTTTATGTTTGCACCTTGTTCAGAAGGGGGTACCGCTTGCAACTATGTTCAGGTTGAGTCACTATGGGGCTAGGGGAATGAAGGTATCAAACAAGGTATCAAACGTTGTAGAGAGCACATTGAGAGTCTGTTGTATTATTATTGCTGGGGGTTTTTTGTTGGGTTTTTTTTGTTGTTTTTGTTTTTTTTTTTTTTTGCAAACCCCTTCCTGCCTTTGCTTTGCAAACAGCTCTATTTGAAAACATCACTGGAAGTACCTGGAGGCTGTGGCCAGACTTCCGTTTCAATATGCAGCCAAGGGTGGGTTATCACCCCTTCTGCTCAGATCATGTAAGCGTTCTCGAGCCCATTTTAATAAATACAAGCTGCGTAGCCAAGACCTACAACTAGTCTTTTTACTTTTTATTACCTATGAGATGCTTCTATGACATCTTTGTCGACAGGTCTGAGCATCTGCAGCTGCTGTCGCAGAGCAGGATGGCATGTGGGCAAGGAAGACCCAATGAGCAACAACCCATCCATTGACAGATGGTTATAGAATCCATCCCCTAAAGCCTCACTGAAATGTTTCAGGAGAGAAAGAGTTCAAGAGGTCATAGTAGTACTGAAACTAAAGAAACAGAGTTAGCTAAGGAGCACAGACTAGATAAATAAGGCAAGGGAACATGGAAACCAGGAGACTATTAGAGGCAAAAGCAACAGTGATGCTTTTAATAACTTTCTTGCTTTTGAGAGTGAAAAATTAGAGCACACTTCATGCAGCAGCTAATGGAACAGATCCACTCTCTCACCACCCCTTGCTTTAGACAGATTCATCCTTCAAGCATAATTTTCAAATCTCTCTCTAGTACTGTTCTGTGGAACAGAAAGATTTTAGGTTTTCCAAGAAGAACAAAGTAACCACATTTTCTACAATATGAGATCAGTCTCCACTGTCTTTAAAATGTCTTTTGGCTTTGTCAAAGTAGCTTCTCCTCTGTTACATTTTGTGACCTCTCCTTCTATAGACTTGATCCCAAAAAGGAGATTTTCCATATAAAACATCTTAGAGTTGAAAATGTACAGCTCACGTATATGCGATTTGTACAACCAGATTTTACTGTATATATATAGTTGCACGTTTGCTAGTCAGTGTAGACAGAAGTAGCTAAAAAGCAACTAAAACAACAGTATTTCATTGCAAACGGGAACCAACAGACTTCAAAGTGTAACATTTTACGTCAACACAGGTTGTGCAGCTTTTCAAGTTAGTTTTCATCAGATACTTGGTATACAGGAAAACTTTGATCTACTTTTATTTGTAGTTTCATCTTTCCAGGCAGAGATTTTTAATATTCATTAATAATCCTGAAATTAGGAGTCAGATGTATAACATATTCCCAGGTAGTAGCTTAATGTACTGTAGAAAAGTCAGTTTTGTTTTACCAAGGACTGGAATCCACTTCAGTAACGTTCCCTGAGGCAATCCACTATTTTATTGTTTTGTCCTCAAATCATTTGTATATAGTTGCTGTTCTGTTCCAGACTGCTTTGTTTCTTTAAAAATAGACACTTAGAAAAAGACATCTGTTAACTTTCATTGCTAATTTTATATTTCAGCAATTATGCTTCCCCTTAATACCCTCTTCTCCTCCTCTTTTTCCCCTCCAAAAATCACAGTTAACAGATAGCAGATCTGTGTGCTTGATTTTTCACAAGATAGGAATTCAGATCTTTAAATGAACATTAATTTTTGAAGATGCAAGTGTGTGAACTGAAAAGAATGTAGCAGACAGATAACAGAACAGAATTAATATGCAATGAGCAGTCTCAAATTTATTTTACTGAAACTGCAGTTACCCTCTCTTCAAGAGAGAGAATCTATGGTTCTAAAAAGATCAAGGTTGGGGAGAAGTGGTAGGTGTGGAGGGTAGAGAAACACAAGAGAATCATCATCCTTGGTCCACAGAAACGCACCGAGTAAGAACCCTGTGTATCTTTACATTCTCAGTAGACTAAGGAAGATTCTCCTGATACAATTTCACCTTTAACATTTCAAAAAAACCTGTGTATAATCAATGCACTTAAAGCTTTAAGTTTTAGTAACTTCACTTAGACTTTGTTTATAAAACAAACACACACAAGCACACTTCCCAGAGTGCAAAATGCTTAAATACTTCAATTACAGAACTCCACATGTAGTTTTTGGAACAGTAATCCTTTTGCTCTCGGAGTCAACTTCTTCCTTGTCATCGCATCCATTGCCAGCAACGGTTGCATTAAAACTAACCAAAAAATGCAGCAAATGCAACAGGAGATAACTCTATACTGTTTCTTCAGTTTTCCAGAGGACATTGTTCATTTGTATAAACTCATCGTTGGACTTTGATACATGCACATGTAAGCATCACAAAGTAGTCTTCGTGCACAACCTTGAATTTTTCTGGAATCCAGTGAGTGCAATTCTTCTAGAGACATCTTCAGGTATTCACCAACTTCTGGACATGGGGTAACTTGTGGAATGTTAAAGCCATTCTGACCTCCTTTTAACCATAAGGAAAAAAAGAGAAATAGATTAGGATAGCATCTACATATATTTTCTCTTTATAATGTACTTTAATTATGACAGCATCACCAGTTCTTGAAAACACTTTTTACAAAAACCTAAATATGCTATTCTGGACTACTGCAAGGTAAACTTAAGTGTACTGTTCAAGAAAAATTGCAATTGGTGTCAGAATATCTTGTAGTGTTACTAACAAACAAATATCCACACAAACACCACACAAAAACCCCACCAGAACAAGAACTCTGGGGTTTCATTAACACTAAAGATTCTGTATGACTTTGGGAGAGTGACCTGAATACATTCTCCACCTCAAATGCTCCTGAATTTGTTAGTAACATGACAACCGGTAACAGGTGATTAATTTCTAACCATGAGTGTCTGTACCTGACTTGCGAGACTAAGGCAGAGTTTGCTCCTAGCCATTTTCCATGTAAAAATGAGCAAATTCAAACAACACAAGTATGGACATCCATGACACTGTTTCCCCATCAGACATTTTTAGCTTATAGCACCAGCTGAAGAAAAATATTTGTGATACGAAAAAACCTAAGATCAGCGCTGAGAGACATCCAGTGAGTATCTCATGTGATCTACATTCCTGAAATAAAGTGGTTCTTTACAGACTTCAGTCATACACATTTCAAGGACTCTGAAACAAAGCTTGATTGCCTTCTGGTTGTTATAAAAAAGAGACTTTAATCCTGTAGCAGTTTCATTTTCAACAGAAGGCAAGATTCTTCTCCCCTCGCCCCCCAAATCACACTGTAACAGAGGGGTTCGAGAATGCTTCATGCAAAGAACTGTTACTATGAGTCTGACACTTGCATCTATTACTGTTTTTCTCACACACCAGAACTGAACAGAGAGTCCCTATTTAAGCACTATTTAATGCAGTGGTATCTAAGAGAACACTTGTTTTACTGACATTTGTATTATTACAGGGTTAACAGTTTTCCACTGATAACTCTGAAGAGACTCAAAGGAACAGCACAGATGTTGTAATGTGTGACTATTTATTTTATTCTAAAAGCCACCTACACTAAGTCATTTAACCAAAATCAATAAAAATATTTGCATACTATCTTATAATTGTGTACATCCACTTAAATAGACACGGGAAGAACACATTCCTGCAGTTGCTTATTTAAAATGAATTCTCTCTGCTAAACTTGCAAAGTATAGAAAAACATGTAAGGAGTCCTTCTAGAGAACTTCTGCAGTTACTTCTGTACCATCTACTTAATAAGGCATCCAATCTACTTGAAATTTAGATTATGTAAATCAGTGGCTGCTGTGAAATCAACACGCTGAGGTAAGGCTGGGTCAAGATTAGTGTCCCAGCATCAAATACTTCAAGTTAAACGACATTAATATCCCCAAAACATTAAGAAATAGGCACTGAGATTTAAAATAGTAATACACGTAAAAAAATTAATAGAAAATTAATAAGAATAAATAAAAGATCTACCATCCCGATCTGCCATGCTGTCAAAGAAAAGCCAGGCGGAGTCATCCCTCCCGTATTTAACAAAAGCTACATAGTGGCTTGTTTCTATGCAGAGAACAGCAAACAACTCCATCTTCTGGTATGGGATGCAGCCATGTCGCCAATCCCAGTCTGGCAGATCTTTAGGTAATGACAATGGATTGAATTTATGACTCTGTCTCTTGGGATGAAGATGAACCTACAATTGAAGTGATATTTCAGAAGAGAAAAAACACCCCATAAGATTATTTGCTTCAGCGGCAGACAAAGCTAAAAAGAACATTATTGCTGAACTGAAGATTAATGGCATTAGAGAAGGAACTGCAATAACAGTAGCAGACTAAACGTTTCTTCTATTTTTCCCCACCAGTGTAGTTCAATATTGCCCAGAAAATTCAAATCTAAGGTTAGAAGGGAGATCAGATTTAATGCAACAGTTTTCTACTACTCTCAGACTTGAAAACAAGCTGTGACTATGACAGCTTCATGTAAGTTACCAAACAGCTCTCAAAATTAAACAGTTCTATGCCATGAACTTATCAATTCAAACAGCGTAGCATGTATGTAAAATCAGGATTTAACGCAGGTGACAGGAAACAGATTCCAAGCTGCCTACAATTACTACTTCTCCACTGTTTTCAGTCCTGGATTTGGCAGATGCCATGTTTTCAGTAAGAAACTGTTGATGAATACATTGCAGAGTCAAGTGGAGTTCCTGATTTGTCACCAAAGGCTACACTTTACTTGGTGGGCACAGTTACACTAGCGCTGGTGAGAAAGTTTCACTACACTCTTACGCCTTTCTGTTGATAATTACAGCACACACCATCTGGGTTAAACCCATACAGAATAACAAAGACAACAGCTTACTTGCGTATTGCAGGTTTTACAGAACTGCTTGATTTTCCCAGCAGAAATATCAGTATCTTCATAACATTCTCTGCACTCATACATAGCAAGCCCTCCACATATACGGCACTGCCTGGGAGCTGCATTTTTAAAGAAGATATTAGTCTCCAATTTGGGGAGGCTTGCTTTGTTTTTTTTATGGTGAGGGGTATGGAAAGGGGAGAGGATTACTACTTTAAATGGAGAAAAACACTACATTAAAAAAGCTAAAACCAGATTGCAAATCAAAGCAGAAATGTACCACTGTATTTAACTTCTTCCCTTTGACATAATGTGGAATAAGAGAAAAAGGGTTAGAGTGGTAAGTTGCAAAATGGAAGATGATAAAAATTAAGTTTTAACTTGTTCATGCAGTTGATAAAACAGGCTTTTAAATCAAGGTAGTTTTCTCTCATCATAGTGGTGCAGCTCACTTAGCCCTTGTGTCTGTCAATACTGGGGAGGGGAATAGCATAAGCTGATGGCTATGACAGTGAAAGAAAAGGCCATGACTGTTTCAGAGATTATTACTCTAATAAATTTTAGCAGTTTTATTAATCCTTATCTCAAATTTAAAACAAGGTGTCTTTTCTTAGGTAATGCAATGAAAACTTCAGTGGATGACAAATGTCAAGAAATTTAGGCCACAAAAAAAGGGACAGATTTATAGTTGAAAAATGCACCATCATGAAAAATGCACCATCACTACATGCTGCAGGTTTACATACTAATCCCAGGTTCTCTTCTTCTCATTCGATAAACTAATGACAAAAATCTTAGAAACAAGCAGCACAAACTGATGAAGACTAATGAAACATAGTCAACATTGTAAATACCTGTTAACCAATCTCGGTGCTACACTTAGCTTTTAAGATTTCCTACCTGCCACATTAATGAATTGTTTTGCTGCTAATAACTCAATTTTAACAACATTGTCTTGAAATAAGAAGTTTAGTTGTACAGATACTCAAGAATTAAACAAAATCAAGCAAGTTATATTCTATATGTTCTTCTGAATTATAGCTTTTGACTTCAGAAAAAAAAAAAGCAGCATTCTAGCCAGTAAACTTTCCTTTCTCCTCAGCCTGAGCATCTCACATTACCTTGTTAAATATTTAATAAAAACAAAACAACAGCAAAGCAAAACACCACCAAAAAACACCCCCAAAACACAAACAGAACTACCAGGAGTACTTACTTTCACTGTTAGTCATTCTCAACAACTCTCTTTTATTACACAACACAATGTTGTATACTTACTATCTTCAAGTAAGTCTGTTATATTTAATTCCAAGGATGGAAAAATTTTGTTGAACATTTTGAAGTCTTTTCCAAACCGAGGCATCTGGATAATCAGGCAAGAGGGTGCCTAGGTAAAATGCCAGAATATAATGTAATGAGCTTGAGATAGATAATTATCTAAACTTAGAGACATACTTCTAATATAAACATATTCATGTTATTTAAAGTTGCAGCCATTGACTTCAAAATTAACAAGATGGTAAGCAAACCAAAATTAAGTCTGAGTTTCCTACAGCTAAAAAAGTCCAGGAAAGTGGCATCTAAATCATTGTCAAATGTCCAGTCACGTTCAAGTATGATACTAAACATACTGGACTACACTCCCTGATCTGGGGGGCGGGGAGGGATCTTCCCTTTGTAAAGCTTTTTACAAACAGAGGTATCTCAAAATATTCGTCCTTAAGACAACTTGCTGGCAGTAACTAAGAAGTTTTCTTTTAGTAATTCTTTACCTAAATTACTTTGATCTGTTCAACCAAAGGATACACATCACTAAGTCAACCTTAAAATATTTTTGTAATGTAGGCAACCTGTACCACTGACCTCGTACTCCCATTTCCAACATGTCCGTGTTTTGTTTTCGTGCCAAATCCTATTTTTGTCCCACTGCTGAATGAGCAAATATCTAGGTATCATCACTTCTAACAAAGCAACAGCTGTCACCAACCTCTGCAAACTTCAAGTTGCTGTTGATGAATGACCACTCTAGTAACTGCTGAATTGTTGGGACTCCAACTTTCTCATTTTTGTCCATAAAAATCTGATAGAAGTAACAGTCTTGTACTTTCTGACCTGCTGATCTAAAAACAGATTTAAAAAAACAGATTCTGAAGCTCTAATGTAATGATGGCAGTATTTTACTAGGAAAATAACATTTACCAGAAAATAGTCTATACAATATCCTCTCTGCATTGAAATATATTGTGCTTTTAAAGAAGCCAGCAACAACAACAAAATGCCTTAGATGATAGGCAATCAAGTATTAAGTGTGGACTGATTTTAGAAAACCTTATTTAAGAAACAAAAGCAGTATAAAGTTTCAGAGTATGTTTTAAAACCATACACCTATGCACTACCAACTTAGGAAGAAATACTTCCTAAGCATATGCATTGAAAACTCCAACACACTAAAGCAGCTTTCATTGGAAAGACAAGTAAGAGTTTCAGTAATAAAACATCAAAAGGAACAACAAAAATTCTCTTCAGTATGATATTCCCAATAAGGAGTTAAAAAAAAAAGACTGGGTTTAATTAAACATTTCCTTTAAACAGGGAGATATTTACACTGCTTCATACAGTAGAATTTTCACATAGATGGCTAGTGTTGTGAGACTCACTATATAGTTAACAGAGAACTCTCCAAAAGGATCATCCCAATTTAAGGGCTGTCCAGCTCTTACTGTTAAGAAGCCTTCCACACCTAGGCAAACATTAAGAAGGCAGGCTACTACATTAACTGCCAATGCTAGCCATAGTAAGTGGTCTGGATAAACTTCTTCATCCTCACAACAACAACAACAAAAAAGGCAAAAAAACCCACCAAACAAACACACACACACCCCCCAAACCAAACTCCCCCAAAAAAACAAGAACCACAAAATCACAGCACAGTTTTATATGGATAAGGAGAGGGACAAAGGATTAAGCTACTAATTTAAGTAAGTTTTGAGGTCAGATGGTTCAAAACAAAGTCAAAATTAAGTACTGATGTTTTCAGGTAATATTTCTGTTACATAAATATAAATCTGAGATATTTGGGAAGCAAGTTTCAGATGAGTACTTCAGCTTACTCTGGAAGGACATAAGAAAGGATATAGAAGACTGTGCTCACGTTGAAGAAATGGATGTTTCTATCATGGAGGAAAAGCATACAGGAGTAACTGTCCTCCAACAGCAAAAGCAAAAAGTTAGGTAGGAGCTGTTTCATCCCAGTGTCAAAGTTTCTGGGATGAAATTCCTGGGAACTTTCATCAAATTTGCTATAAATAGCAACCTCCTCCCATCCCAGCCAGCATTTAAGATAACGTTGCTTTTTAGAGTATTCAGGTGTTGAGAGGATTGTAAGAGTATGATGCTCAAAGTTACTATTATTAATTTTAAACCTTTTTTCTAAGAAGAAAGGACACTTCTGAATTACTCTTAAAGAGAGTTAAGGTACATGCACAAAACACACCAACTTTGGTGCTAAAAGCTGAACAGTGGAACATAAATTCTGTTGTCCTCTGTATGGCACAGACATGACAAAAACCTTCAAGGCCAAGCTTTACAAAAGAGGGATTAAAGAAAGACACGTTTCTGCGCCGTCTTCCACAAGTGGAGTAAGAGGCATCTTCCCTTGCTTTTACTTTACTCCTTTCAGCTGTGATTTCTGCCACAGCAGCACACCTGTTAACTACCAAAAACTAGAAATGCATTCTCACATGAAGATCAATTATTCTAATTATAATAATAAATACTATTATTATAATTATACTATTGTACCCCAGCTGTTTCACCAGATTAATACATTAGCCTCAGGGGTTTCTCAGCACATTGTATTTCATAGAATCGAAGAGAGGCAGTAGCAACAACTGTGAGGGTCTTAAGATGGCAAGCTATTCTCTAAACACTTTTCTATATAGACCAAATACACGCTTGAAGTTACTAGTTGTTGTGTTTTGGCTTTTTTTTTTTTTAACCTAACAGTAGATTACAAACATAGACCTTTGTTTAGGCAGAAGCAGGAACACAGTTCCAAATTCATTATATGGTATCTCTCATCCCTTCAAACTTTTTCAAAATTTCCCTGCAGAACTACCAGAGAAGATAGCCTCAGTATACTCCAATAGCATCTACACAATGAACTATAGCATACTATACACAGATGCTCTAGTTAGGGTGTCCTAGCTCCCATACCTCTGCATAGCGCAACAGACAGTGGGCACTTATGCACCTCACACGCCACTGAACTAAAGCAGCACATAAACTAATACAATTCCTGCGATGAGAAAAGGACTGAAAAACTATGGGAAATGCCTTGCAACACTGCTGCTGCCACAGAATGCAGCAAGGAACCTGAGAATATCAGGTGCCAGCTAGCAGAATGACAGCAGTGGGCATCCCTGCCTCTGTTAAACTCAGTTATGACAGCTGAATCCTTGTAGTGCTACAGTCAAGAATGAAGGCATACATAAATGCCAGTATCTGTTATTTTGATCAAGTAAGAGAAGCCAAACGTGATCAAGGCAAACCATTGAAATATTTTCATTAGCCTTGAAGAAACGCAAATCAGTTTCCATGGCTTAAACAACGATTCAGCCATGTCTGCAGGTTGTCCCAGAAATAAGTAGCTATAAGCTGTAGGCCACATTAAGATGTACTGCAGGGTCCTCTTACAGCAGCCCCTCTCCAGCATAACTAACAGGAAGACAGTAAGGTTCTCAAGTAGACCGCACTAGGACAGGGGATCTTTGTCCAGTTCTCATGAAACTATGTTCATGAGCTTTTGCAACAAGAGACAAAGGTAGGCAAGGTGGGCAAAACCCACCTACCAAAAAAGGCAGGAAATGGTGTCAAATTTGTCAATCTAACTTTATTATATTGATCTTATTAGAAATATGAATCACAAGTCAAAGGTGCTCTAAGAGCCATCTCAATTTGAAAGGCAGCAGATACTCTCTCCTCATCAGCCTCTACAAATAGATGAGTTCAACAAAGAAAAAAGACTCACCTTATTTTCAACAGTGGCTCAACTCTTAGAATGTGGTGAAATAAAATATTCAAAAATTCTTCTGGATCTGGGGAGGGGAGGAAAAAAAAAAGTCTTGTTAGTATGCAAAATCAGATTCATTTAAAATCAGTCTTGAATAATGTAAGTTTTCAAAATTTTAATAGGAAAAAAGTAAAGGTTCATTTTTACAGCTTTATTAACACAGTAAGATTATGACAAACCATGAACATTTTCATGACACAAACCTCTATTTACTCTTGGTGTCAAATGGCCTTAATAAAAGCCACAGGCTCAACAGGGTAACAAAGCTTTCCAGTAAAGATCAAAAAGATGCTCTGTATTTCAGAGGAATCATTTGGCGCCATACAACTTCTTCAGGAGAAATAAAGGATTTCAAAAGAAAACAGTGAAACTGCAGAGAAGCACTGAGGAATAGTGACAGTAACACTCACATAAAAACCACACAATAGTACAAAGTTCGTCTAAACTAGAGACCGAGTTCTCTAGTCAAGAATGCAGCCAACACTAGCTTCCCAGAGGTCTATTCTCCCCCAACACTGAGAGTTTTCTGATACATTTCTCTTCCTGCCACTAACTGCAATAAATATTGGTTTTCAACATTTAGCATTTACAAAGAAAGTAGTGTTCCCCCAAACAAAAATGAAACAGCTACATAATATAATGCTAATTAATCATTATATGCAGCAGAAGATCAAAAGGTTGGGAATTGATTTTTCTAACATGATTTACACATTTTATTTCTTAAAATACTACATAACCATTGTGACAATGAAATGTTGTAGTGGAAAGATTATTCCTAAGGGACTAAAGTGACATTTTGAAAGAGGACAGAGACCCCAGTGTTATCACAGTCTTCATTTCTGAGGGAGCACCTTAGATCTCCCCTAACTGCTAGAAGGGAGTTACACGGGCACAGGAAGGTAAGAAAAGAAATCCAGTCAGTGAAAGACTGTTACAGCAGAAACTGTTCAGCTAGGGTTCCTTACAGACCCAAGGAAGCAGAAAAGACCTTATTATTACCCAATGGTCACTCAAATCTCTGGTAGAGATTTGACTGCTACAGAGAAATATTTGTGTGTTTTGTTCTGGTATAATTATATAGCAAGGTATTTCAGTTCCTTCATATTACGATTCTTACAAATCTCAAAGAAAGGAAAACCTCCCCAAGTTACCTTTTTCCTCTGAAGTGAATCCTGATGCAGCCTCAACTTTTTCAAGTATTTTCCTTAGTTTCATTATTTTTGTAGCACATACATATCCATATCTAAGATAAATGGGTTTAATAAGTTATTAGCTAGTTTGTGATCAAGTCAGAGAAGCAGGAAAAAACCCCTCTTAAATGCTGAAATACAGGCTCTCAGATCCTTCTTTCACTGTATACAGTATTGACTCCTCATATTCCATCTAACTTCTAGTTTTTCTAATGAAGCATAAATTTAGTGCAGTGCCCAATGTTCTTGCATAACCTTTAAGAGCTCTTTTTAAACATTAACTTACCAGGATAACTGTTTTCTGATTTGTCAGTCAATTACTTTTGATTTGTTTTCACTCTAACTTGCACTGCTTAATACATCATTTTCAGAATGTCACATAACAACACTGTGGGAGTTGTTAATAAAAAAAATTTAAATATTTCAGAAAAAGTTACAGAACTGTATTGCTGACTTAAGCTGAAGTTTTGTGCATTCAATCTTTTCCAAAAGTGCAAAGAAAGTTTTAAGCATGGTAGAAAGGTAGGAGAAGTAAGTCTTTCTGTCTTCTCAGCCATTTGAGATTTCTGCTACTTGGTGTGTATCCTACTACCTACACCACAGAACCCTGGAACACATCAGGCAAAGTACACACACCCTTACAAGAACAAGGGTTCAGAAGCCATCATTTTATTCCAGGAATCAAAAGTAAAACTTTCTGATAAATTGTTCAGTGACAGCCCACAGAATTTCAGAACTACAACTGTATTTGCATGTTTAAAAAAAAAATTAAGCTAAAGACAAAGAACTTTTCATGCAGATTTTGCCATATTTCCTTTGCTCATTGTGCCTAAGAAATTACAAAGCTCATGTTAAGTTCTTTTATTAAAAGCATTTTGACCACTTGCAGACCACATGTAAAAATTAATGAACTTTTAAAGCCCTGAGAAATCTATCAAATTGTGAAACTCCACATAAGATAACCCAAATACTTTTCTTGTCAAGAACAGCAGCATTAAAAACATGTAAATACAACTGGTGTGAACAACATAACTTGTATTTATCAATGCTTTTGTATTCATACCTGTATACAAATTTACAACAGCTTTATGCTGATCGCATTTCCAAATAGAGATTAGTGAAAATATTTTATGAACAAACAATGAATAACTATTTCCAGTTAGCACTGATTAAATTTACTATGAAGAACAAGTAAAAATACTCAAAAAAGCCCCAAAAAACCAAAAAAACAGACTGGCACCAGCAGCTAGCCAAACTTTTCAGGTTTGCAGTAGGAATGCATACACAGCTAGATCTAGTTAGTATAAAATTTATATTAGACTAGAGACCAGTTCATGTCTTTACTTACATTCTCAGAGGATTCACAATCTCTGTCCGCAACAGCTCTTGAGTCTCACTATAATACTCTACATCATTCTTTTCTTTAGGTCTGAGTAACACAGTGTCCAAAACAGAGCTAAAAGAAAACAGGCTACAAAGAAAAAAAGAAAAGGAAGATTGTTTGGATTCTGGAAGATACAACCATTCAGATGCCTGAGCAACATTAAGACAAACCAAGCAAAGCCACAGGAAGAATTAAAGAACTAAAACTCAAAAAGACATAATTATGGACAGAGGACAACACAGCTGTACTAAATAGTAAAAGTCCACTCTAACCCAGTATCCCTTCTGCAGCAGAGTACACCACCAGTTGCCAAGGCAGGATTCTGCAAATAAGTCAAGAGATATTTCCCTCCCTCCACCCCCCGGCCTGTGTACTCTTTCATCCTTCAACCATTTACAGTCAAAAAGAGTATAGATACATAAAGGCCAGTACAATTTGGACATGATTAGCACTTCATGTTATGCAGCAAATGCTGCAGAACTTGTTCAGATTGAAAGAGCATTGTAATGTGTCGAAGATTGCAGCATGTGACTTTGTAAGCTGCACAGTAATACAGACAGACAGTCATTACAACAAAGATCACGTGTTCTGCATTTCTAGCATGGGATGCCACTATACAAATTATGAACTTACCAGAATAAGGTGGAGTCTAAGTAACAGGAGTTGTAATGACCCTGGATACCTTTCTTCTTTCCAATCATTGTCTCTAAACCTTCTTTTTCCATTTTTGGAGGAGTGTTTTCTTCTACCACTTCACTTAAGTAACCTCCAAAGGCTGAAATTTTTTTTTTCAAAAGACACTTTAAAGTCTCAAATTTTATCCCCCTGGAGATTTTCCTATTAATGTTTTATAGCTAAATTGCTGCCTTAGTGTAAGCATTCCTTCTCTGGATTAGAATAGCATTTTATTATAGCTGAGACTCACTGTCTTCCAGAGAGTGAACAAGGCCTTGCATTCCACTGACAATGCATACTAGAGTGCTTCAGAAAGCCTGCAGCACTGAATTAATTTCATCCAGTAGGAATGAAGTTCTCTTCTCATTATAAATGCCCTGTTCACACTATCTTACAAGTACCAGACACTTTTTTTCTTTGCTGTTGTCCCAGCCAATACAACATAACCCAAGAAATCTAAAATATTTGAAGTCAGAAAAAAAAATAAAAATAAATTGAGTTTTTCCACCACTAACTTCCACCATAAAAATACATGCTTTTCAATGTTCATATTTAGGGGAAAAAAAAAAAATTGACATTATAGAAAAATAACTATCTTTATTTCTGACAATGCAATGACATAATGCTGGAGTTGCAAATACCATTTTCAGCAAGATTGCTTTACAACTTCTAAAATAAAGAATGTACAGCATAACAAAAAATCCCTTCATTTTATGAAATGTATTTAAATATATGAACATTTTATTGTTTTAAAGCATAAAAAAAATTCATAGAAGTGTTATGTTCTGTACAGACTGATCTTCTATTCATTAATCTCATTTAAGTAATACCTGTACAGGTTTTCAAATGTTCAATACAAAGAACATGTTGCAGGAATAAATGAAACCAAAACCCAGGTCAGTTCCCAGCTGATAAATAAGTAATAAGCAGAAGCTCAGTACCTAGAGAGTTGCAGCGTTCAATCTGGTTGGAAACAGGCTGTAGTGAGGCAAACCTGGAATCTGGCCTGCAGCTTTTAAGTTTAACAAAAAGAGCTTTCTTCGGAGCACAAGTGAAGTATCGAGTTCCTTTAAATGTTCCGTCCGTACAACCTGCACATTCATCTTCCTGAAAATTCAAGTGAGAATTAACTATTTTTCTTATTTCTAGAATTCTGCAGTACAACACTTGATAAAATATCTACCCGTAAGTCACCCTTCAGGTACTCTGAAGCCTGATATACAATGTTCCTGCATTTTAGTATACAAAGCTTCAGCTGAGGTGTTCTTTAACTGGATTTATTGAGGAAATTAAGAGTTGCACTTTTTTCCTTCATGCTTAAACTTTCACTCCATCCAAAATAAAACAAAAATTCCATCAGAAGCAGCGTGGGGCAGGTGGGAGAGGAAATCAAGAATTAAACCTAGTCAACATTAGGAACTTAACTAAGCTAGCTAGTCACTCCAGATTCTTTCTGTAGTTAGAAAGAGTACACATGCACTACCAAGCACCTTTTAAAACTCAATTAAAATCACTAAGCATTGGGAAGTGTAAATACTTCCAGCATCACTCTGGCCTGCACAAGAAAAATAGCTGCTTCAGAACACATCAAGTGTACATCAAGGAAAGACAACACAAACTAGGTATGAAAAATAAGAAGTTATCATTATTTATCTTTGATAACAGGATTTAAGGTATATTGTCTGCTTGCTAACAATTACTAGGTTTTAATGCAGAAATGCATGACAGGCAAGTCCAAGACCCCAGTTTAACACAAGGCATCCGAGGATGCAGTCTCAAAACACCTGGGGGAAACTATAGCTTGAGCTTCACCCAAAAAACCCGCAAGCATCAGGATTTTTTGTAACAGCTGAAATTCCAGTCATTCTCACCTACCTTGCTAAAGATGTTTGTTGCTTTACGTAATCATACACTGCTTTATCTGAGGTTTTATTGAACGCTACCCCAAAATAAAGAACCCCATCTCCCTAACTGCGTACGCATTAATTTAACTGATAGCCAATCACAGCCTTGGCAGCAGCTGCCACAGAGTAAATGTTGGTACATAACAGCAATTCATGTTAGCGGCAACTGTGAATTCACAAAGGGCCCATAGGAACACATAAAGCACATGGCTGTCAAATCAACAATATCACTATCATCGATTATCAACACCAGTGTTACGACTCTCACAGTCATAACTCTGACACTGCCTGTTTGCTGGTATGCGAAAAAACCAACAAACAAAAAGCTGATATTCAGTAAAGACTCTTACAGCCAGGGCATTTTATGTAAATCTGCATTTCAAAGAACCTTTAACTATGGTCGGCATTTTTCAATTAAAATCTCCATGATATAAGCGAAGGGCACTCCTTGAAAGTAAGTGACCAGTCCTAAAAATTCAATTACCCATTGTGACACAAAGACATCTCAGAGCCTATTAACAGAGTCAGGTCTAGGGCAGCCACAAAAGTCAGAGCTCATCTAAGAATTTAGCTATGTTATAAGGAGATCACATGGCAACCTGTTTGGACAAATTCCTCCAGAGAGACTGCTTTTTGCAAAGTATACAGGTACCAACTCTCAGAAACAAAATCAGTAACATGTAAATAATATTAATATGAACTACAATTTATATTTACCAGTTCCAATCCAGCTAATACTTCGTTTACTCCAGGGGGCTGGCCAATCCAGCGGATGACTCCATAGAAAGGAGGATTTTCTTTAACTTCAGCCAAGGAACCTGCTTCAAGACCATGTGAGTTCCCGACTGGGCCTGCTGTTGATGGGCTCTCCTGGTTAGCCGTAGTATTTACATCACCAATGACTGACTGAACAGATAAAGAGAGAGGACTATGTCCAATAGTACCATTAGTAGTTGATGTTTTTGTCAAGCTAAAAGGGAGGGAGTGAAATCTGTTTTCTGTAGACACAGAGTTTGTTAAAGGTGGTGAAGAATGCCCAAATCCAGGAGATGAATCAGTAAGTGATTTTGCAGGGTCTTCAGCAACTGTTAAAAATCAAAACCAAGATGTTAGTAAATGTTGGGGGGTTTTTTCCCCATCTAACAAAAGGAACAACTTGGCTATCAAACCAATGAAGTGTATCTGCAGCCACACCTGATTTAACAGGAGTCCTGTATAGGAAGCACTAACAGCTGGGGACACATAGGAAGATGTATGTCACCTGGCAACACTGGAGAGACAGAACTGGGGTGAGGAGACACTGCTGTAGCCCTACCACTTTTACCACAACCAAAGGAAATGAACAGCACAGAGAATGGAGATGTTAGCCAGAAACCACAGGAAAGTTTAGACTGAAAACTTTTTTTTTTACCTCCATATTGGAATTTGTCTTTGAATACAAGTTAACAGCCCCAAGGATTATGACTGTAATGGGCAAAACTAGGAAGAACTCTGGTCAGTGTGACTGAGGAAAGGATTTGGTTCACAGCTTATACAGAGATGAGTAATTGCTTGCAGACGTGATTTGCAAATGGAAAAGTGTTTATTCCCCTGGCTCTATCACAATATACTTTGGTTCTAACACAAGGAATCTATCAGTGTCTATAAAGAATAAGTCATGACTAACGTAGTGCTTAATAAATGAGATCACAACTAGATGTAATAGCACAAGTGTTCTGTATCTTCTCTCATCTCTCTACATGGTCTCTAATACACAATTGGTATTCACAGAGCAAAAGCCTCTTCTTTGCCACCTCTGCTCCCCATGCTGTTTTTATTAACTGAAGTTAATGTCAAAAAAAAAAAAAAAAATTGAATCCTTTACTTCAATAGTCCTTTCTAGATAGGATATTTACCTTGTTTACTTTAAATACTATAATAAATTAATTTTTAAACAGAGTTCCAAGCTGTTGTAACAACATCTGTTAGGCAACCAAGAACAATTTTAACCCCTTTTCTTTTACGGTTCATGGAATTCAGGGGCTACTACTGCTATAGGTTTCTGTTGTAAATTAACATTATTAGTTTAGTATTTACACCTTCAGTCACTAAGCCAGCCAGCCACACTTTAGAAAAGTTGACCAGAAAAAAAAAATTAAAAATAAAAAAAATAATTAGATCTAGAAGCAAATCAAGATATACTGATCCTTTGGGTATGTGCACCCATACTTGTAAGAAAGAGTTTACGGAGGTAACTTTAAAAAATACTGAAAAAACATGTATGCTCAGTCAGATTATTCCCCCCCCCCCCCCCCCAATTCCAGACTGATTAGCTGGCATAGCAGAATATTACAGTTTTCTTAGATCTGTAACATTAGCTACAAAAAAGACAGGCAAAATAAAACTACTCTATCTACTTGGCTACAAGGAATATCTTCACATCTTCCTTCCAAGCCTCAGCTTTTATTTTGCCTGCAAGACATACGTATTCCCACAGAGCTGCGCATACGTTGCCAAGAATGTAATCTCCTACATGCAGGATAAAACAACAGGTCTGTCAATTAAGACAGAGTATATTCTCATGGGGGTTCCAAGATGCTTTTTATGATATAGTATGTCTACCACTAAGACAACATACTCCAACTGTTTTAAATTTAAACTCATACTTGTTTTATTTGAAGAACATCAATACACTCTAGTTTTGTTTTGTTTTTTAAATAAAGTGTATGCCTACATGAAAGGCTATCATCTCTCTTTACCTTCATCAATATACCATGGGGGTTTTGTTTTCGTTTGAGGCTGAGAGTCAACTGATGAGCCATTTAAAGTGTAGAAGACTTCAGACCTGTTTCTATTTCCAGGTTCAGAGGTAGATCCTGGAAAACAACATGTTTTACTGAAGAGATTAGTCTCTATTTACAAAAGGTTAGCTACGCTCTGATTTCATAGCATAAATTTGTTACTATACTTTGAAGAAGACATAACTGCCTTTCCACAAAGCAGCAAACTCTCCCATCAAAGCAAACACAATTCTAAGCTTGTAACAAGGTAGCAGTTTATCCCAAACCAACTTAATCCTCCAAGCTGAAATTTCAAGTCACCAACCTGAAAAGAAGACAGAAAATACCCCTCAAGTGCAAATTTTTCGTTACTATAAATTATGGATATAAGAAAGCATTTGAGATACAGTGTACAGCAGGTATTTTTTCTTTGTTTTTTTAAACCAAAAAAAATTCAGACTAGGCAAATAAATTACCGATCCGATTCCACACAGCTATAACTTGTGCCAACATACAGCCACAGTTACTTCGGAGAAGACCATCTCTGCCAGCATCCAATGCCAGGTAGAATAAAAGCTTACAGAATATACTGTCATTAGTATTCTACAACCCAAAATAGCCACTAGTAAACTCAAGAGACACTGAATTTTGATTTCTGCCTTAAAAAAAAAAAAAAAAAAATTATTTCCCTTCCAGGTTTTTTTCGCTGGGAAGATTTTGAGAGCTGACCAAAACCAGAGTCAAAAGAAGTTTGTATTTCAGGAAATTCAGTTTTGGTTTTGAATCACAGCAAAATTAGCATATTAAGTAGATCTGCTCCTGGGCTAAAAATTTGGAAGTTTCTAGTCCTGCAGAAGGAAGACAACAGCAAACTACATTTATTAGAAAGTAAAAAAAAAAAAAAACCCAAACACACACCACATTTTCAGAAGAACAGAATGCAGCCCTGAACTGGTTATACTAGACCAACTAGGTAACGTGCTCTTGAATTTTTGCTAAACCTCAAACTGTTTTTCATGAAAGCGAAGGTATTTTGAGCAGTCTTAACTGAAACTGTCTACCATCTTTACTATGATTAAATAAATTCATACTAATACTCCAGAGAAATTTAACTTGATATGTAACTAAAGTAATAAATGAAGTGATAGAAAATGCAAGGCAACATGTTTTCCCAAGCAACAGAAGTCTGTAATCTTACATAGGTAAAGAAAATCACTTCCCATACGTACCTGTAGCCTTTGGCTTACTATGATTGAACAAGCTTTTGTCACCACCACCTCTTGAGGTATAGGCAAGCTTGGGAGGTCTCCTGTCCTGTGACACAGTCTCTAAGACATGGTATATGAAGAGAATATTAGCTTTCCTTTTCTGTACTTTTACTATATCACAGAGAAGTTCAACTGAAAACATAACTGAACCAAGGTCTGGCATCGTAAGTTTTAAAACTGAGTGGAGCAAAACCTTGTTTGGCACATAACCAACATTTTATGTGTATAGGATTTGCTTCTATCACATCAGCAATTACTTTACTCTGAAGTCTACCATTATTTCTTGAACATACCAAATAGATTGACTTCACATTCTTCAATGTACATGCATGCTTCCATTACGGGAAACAGATGCATGAAATTCTAAACTTTGTTTTCTACCAAACACATCTACAGCAAATGCTCTTTTCCCAAAAATTGAGAAGTCCCCATGAATTCTCCAGAGAAGAGAGGAGAATTCGTGCAAAAACATGCATCTCAACTGAACCAACAAGTAGTAGGTGAATATAAGAAAAGTTAGTCGAATTGAAGAGAGGGCAACGGTTACAAACTACAGGCTGCACACTCATTAGTACGTGTCTTCAGATGGAGCACAAACAAAAGTTTTACATGAAACTTTTTTCTTTTTTGAGAAAAGGAATCAGGGGACGGTAGTGGTTACAAATTAACACTATTCAGTGAATTACTGTGGATAATGAATTTTTCCACAGTCTTGCTATAAATTTTCAAGGATTTACTCACAGAACACATAAATAATACTATCAATACATTTCAAGCACAGGAAGAACAGCTTTCTGAACCAAGCTATTTAAACTCCTGGCATAAATTGAACAACATTCAATAAAAAGATTCCCACTACAGACACTCACATATTCATGAATACTATACAACTGTATAGTATTGTAAATCCTATACAATTTGACATGAATTTTACTCAATATTAAACCTTTTCTACTTTGCAGTGAGACTGCAACCAAAAGGAGTAGGAAAGTGAAGAGAAGTGTAACACAGAAGGTTGAAATAATTGAAGTGAATTTAGGATATTAATTCCGTGGTATTGTTTTAATCACATTAACTATGCCTAGGTTGAGATGTTATCAACGTCTGCCTTCTGGTTAAGAAAGCAGAGCATACCTGGAATAACATCATTGATATGCAAAAGAAGTGTACTTTCAACACTTGCAAAACTGCACAGCTGTATTCCATTATATCTTCCATCCCAGTTTCCGATAGGATTATCCTAAAAATAGAAAAACATGTTACATGTATCCCAAGAGAAGATTTAAATCGTACAGAATACGCACATACGTCTTTAGGAACGTAAAAAGTAGGAAAATGAAAGGTTTGACAACATCTACTTTTTCCTGTAACAAATTCTGTATTTAGAACAGTCAAACACTACAGCCTTTGAAGACAAACGCAAACTTAAAAATTGTTCTTTTGAGAGATATATCCTATTTTAACAAGCATTCCTCTACAAAAATCCATTATTTATAAACAAGTTAGAACAATTCCAGTGCATTGTTAGACAACAGCTACTGCAGTCAAGAAAATGGAAGCACCTGATTTACAAAAACAAAACCAAAACACCCTTTAACTACCAAAAATTTGAAAGCTGTTCATTTTAAAAAATTCAAGTTGCTAGAAATAATTTTTAATGACAAGCTTCACATTTTCTTGAAAGATCAACTTTTGTACTTAAAAGTCAGTATTTCTAAGGTAAAACAAAGTCAAACAAACCAAAGTTACATGAAAAAAGCTTTTAAAAATAGCTAACAAAGAAAGAGGCATCCAGCCTACTTTTTTAAAAGGCAGAACAAAGCCAGTCTCACAAGACAAACAAACAACTCTATCACTTCAAGACTGACATCTAACACTGCAAGTAGCTCAGTGGAGGCTCCTCAAGAGTAATCAGAATATTTCTCCTGAACTGTTTAGCATCAAATAGGATACCATTTACCTGATGCCAAAAAACAATTACCACCAAAGGGCATCTTTGAACACAAGCATTTATTTCCCATTTTAGGTCAGCCTCCGCTGAAGTAGCTTGTGCATAATGTTTCTTCTTCTATATTGCATGTAATTTACTAGCTAACACACATGCAAAAGTTATTAAAGTCAGATTATTTTCTTACCATGTCCACTCCAACAACGTATCCTAAACTTTCGTTTCCTGGTAAGACATCACAGAATATAACTGTCCCATACTCTATACTCTCTCCTATCTTCAGAGAAACCCTGGAGTTGATCTCCAGAGGAGGAAGTTCTACCTGCATTGCATCAACTGGGGCTGCATAGTCACTTTCCAGTTCATTGTCATCATCTTCCACCAGCTCCAGTTTGTCCAAAGCCACAAAAACCCCACAATCCTCATCACATCTGAAAAGCTGCTTGCCTTGGTACTGTCCATCAGTAAAGCCCTGACCACGACCTTCTTCCTAAGTGTTGGAGGAGGAAGAGGAGGGGGAAAAAAAGAAAAGAAAAAAAAAAAAGTGTATTTTGTGCAAAAGCAGACTACTACAAAAGCAGTAACACAATCCTGACAATCCTGTGTTTTGGAGAAACTGCACTAAGAATTTGCCTGAACTATCATTATATTGGGAGAATTCTATTGCCAGAATGTGGCAAATATACACACTATCTTAGGGGAATAAACAGTAAGATGTCATTAGATTAGAGCAGCTGCAGGCAGAAGCCTTTTTACACAGAGAAGCATGTTTTCTTCAGGTGCAAACCTTGCTTCCAGCACCAAATTTTTGCCATATCAAGACAAGATTACTTCATACTAAACATAATGCTAAGCATTCAAAAATTCCACTTAGATGCCAAATAGAGAAAGCTGATTTTCAGAAGCACTTGGGCTCGATATTCCCTGAGGTTCTTAGTGGGAACTGCAAAGAATTTGGGAAAAGTTTAAAGAGGAATTTGAAAAATATACTTCTAATGCAAGAGTGGCACTCTCCTGAATCTAATCCTTCAAAAGCTTATGGTTGACATTAATTTTGCAGAAATATCTCACTAGGAGCACACAACAGCAACATTCTCTATCTTAACTAGTTGCCATTTGACTTTTAGGGTTCTACAAAACCAGCAGCCCTAAAATCCAAGCCTGCATTTACGGATTGTATCCTGCCACATGCAGGGAAAAACAAAGTACTCAACAGAAATCTGAGAGTCAGATATTTGCCATGACGGGGATGTAAGTAATTAAATTTTTCTAGGCTGGAAGAGTCAGCGTACCTTCAAGTCTTTTTGCCAGCCCATGCACCTCATCAAGCTTCACTTAACAAGTAGTATCCAAGGCTGATGTGATATGGTGTGTTCACAGGTATTTAATAACAATACTTATGAAAAGACTGAAGGTTACAGAATTTTTAGGGGTAATGATGCTTCTAGAAAAAAAAATTTATGATGACTGCCTCTTTAAAGAAAACGTTTTTACCTCATCTTATAAAATATTTATGATGCTCCCCCTTAGCAAGAAACTTACCAGCAACTCTACTCCAAAGTATATCCCCGTTAGGGACCTTTCTTGCAATAAGGGTCCTCTGAAGCGAACAACTCCAGGAAATTTATCATCTCCTGATCTCAGCTGTACTCTAACAGGCGAGCCAACATCTATTTGGATGCCTTTAGTTAACCTGCTTTTGCTTTTAAACAGACTGTATCTTTCCTCACAGTTAGTAATGGCCAAAAGCAACTCAGCTAGTTTTTCATTTATTTCTATAACATCCTTCTCATCCACAAACAGGATTGCATGAGGTTGTTCCAGAATCTTTAATCCAATCTGCAGCTTCTTGCCTTTACAAGGAATATTTCTGGAATGTCCCACAGAAGAACGGTCTTGAAAAAACTGCCCAATGCTACCTTTGGGCACTTTCAAGAGCTTTTGAGTCTGCTTGTCTATGACACTGCATTCTTGGAGAAGCAAGTAAAAGATCCGCTCTTCCCAATAGGATGAACTTGCTTTTTCTTGACTCCATAAGCCCGAATTCATTGTGAATAAAACTTTAAAAGCTGCACAGAAGTCCTCAAGAAAAATAAGCTGTTGAATTATGTGCACTGATCTTGACAAATTCTACTGGAGGGTCCAACCTTCGTGAAAGAATGCAATATTCATTTTGCAAAGAACCAAATCCAGAGCAGAAAGCCTAGAATTAAAAAAAAAAAATTTAAAAAAGGCAAAATGAAATTGGGGAACTACAGATAGTCTTAAGTAAAACAACAGAAAATCATTTAAATCTGTGACCAGCCCCACTCCTCCTACAGAGTAAAATAGTTCAGCAAAATCTGAGACCATGAACATAGTCTTGAAACAGTCATAGTACTGTTGATCACGGACATACCCATTTCTACTTGTTATTGTTGTGTATTTCCTTTCCTTCCCTAGTTCCTTGAAGCAAGACCCTATGGAAAAAGTGTAATGAAATGCAGAAAACACACATAAGTGAAAGGAAAAAGAAATCTTAATTTCAGATGAACAAGAATAAATATCTTGCTCAAGTTTACAAACAATATTTGATGGAATCTTTCCACCATGAAGATCTTCTCCCGTGCTTAGTGACAACTTATCTCTGACAAAGCGTACTGCATCTGTCATCCCGCATAACATTTTTCATTTAGTGAAGCAGAAAATTGTGTCAATGTAATAGAGCAACAGAAAATGGAAACTTTAGTAATTTATAATAGCCATTTCTTTAAATAATAGAAACGGACAGTTCCAGTAAGCAATAAACAATGTATGAAAAACAAATTGTGCCAGCATTGCAACATGCAATTCTGAAGAAAAACCTGGAAGCTTTTCTTTTTATCATTTTAGGAAGATCATTCACTTCGACAAAGTAGGAAATATATCACTTTCAGTTATTAAAATACCTGGAAGAAAACACCTTAGTTAAACTTCATCCTAAGAATTATAGTTCACAATCAATAAACTAAACAGGAACAATTTGAAAATACTTCATTGCTCGTGGTAGCAGATACAAAAGTAAAACACATACACACGCACATATGTCTACAGTTTAGATGATACTGGATACATGAAGAAAGATCTGCAGTACCTGAACAGGATTTGTTCTTCTTCTAAAGATGACAGAAAAGGGTAGCATACAAGTTAAGAATATACTGTCATGTAAATTTTCTTGTTATTAATCTGTGATGCCACAGTTTGCACTCAGTTAAAGGAAAATCTCAATGATTATTTGTGGATTTAACTTCAGTAAATAAAAAGCAAATACTCTTTGTCTTTGTGCCTCCTCTTGCTACCCTATTCCTCCAGATCTTTTCTCTGATGGCATTCAAATACCACAAAAATCTATTGCTATTTCTCCTATTCAGTCTGATCCCAGCTTCAGAAGCTATCAGAAAGCAATGGAATCCAGTAGTACTGTAATTATTTTCATCATCTGTTTTTAAACAAAAAGAGTATTTCACAAAACTCTTTCCCTCAAAGAAAAGTAATAACAACCACAGAGGACCTGAAATTTATGCAAAGTAGCATCTTTCAGTTACTAGGAATTCACACATTCCTGCGCTGACTTGCTGAGCCTCCTAGTGAGGCTCTTGTACCATACAGCCATTCAAACTGAATACAGCATGCTTCTCGTCTTCACAGATGTTACACGTGGGTGTCAATGTCATCATCACACTTTGACACCGCTGCTGCAGCAGCTCACAGGAATTATGTGGTTTAAAGTGTTTCCATCTGCAAAGTAATTAACATCTGAGGGACAGAATCTGGACAGTTTCAGACCTCACTGAGACAAAGTCTGTTAGACTGTCAAGCTGTTTTCAAGTTATTTTTCTTCATTTTCATGTGATACAGATAAATGGGCTTTAATGTTTGGTGATGATTAACAAAAAAGTCCAATATCAGTATCAGATTGAAATAATTATGTTTTATACAGGAACTGATGAAGAATGCAACAGGATCTTTTTTTTCCTCCCCCCAAAGGAAACATGATTAAATGACCATTAGTTTTTATAAGTCCACTCAGATATTAAAATAGAGTTCCATCCAAGTTCTGTCTAGTTCCCTCCCCTTACTTTTTCCAGACACTGGGAAAAAAATAGATACTATCTTGCTCGTCATAGTTCCATTTTACGTTCTCAGCTTTCAAAGGCTGATGCACTTACTTAATTTTCCTTTTTGTGAGCCATTGCACAAAGTTAATCAACCCCAATACACTGCAAACAAGTATCTCTGATGTTACAGGGATCATGACCTTTCCTATTTCACTTTTAGAAATAATTCATTTTAGTAAGTATGTATAGAAACAATATATTATCAGAGAAGTCTGTTCAAGAGCTTAAAAAAAAGTAACTTTTAATTTTTATTAAAAATATTATTTCTCATATCTACTTTTATAATAAGTATACCCTGCTTGCAGGTCCATTGCTGCAATATTACACAATCTTCACATGTTTAGCAGTAAAGATTTCAGTGTGAAAACATGTTAACAGCTGCATGTAGATTATACAATGATAACTTTATATGGTGCATGGTCAGTCTTTCAAAGTTCTAGTCAACCACAGCGATGTTATTAAGCCACTGAATACAGTACCAAAAGGTTTTCCATTATGAAAAAGTTTATTATCACTATATAAAATGCCTTCCTTTAAAAACTTATCTACCACCACTGTCCCCTGCCAAAGAAAATATACAGCTCTAAAAACCAAATCCCCTTCTTTTAGAATAATAAAAATGATAATTTTGTATTTTAACAGCACAGAAAAGCTTGCTAAAAAGGATGTTAAGTTCTAGCAATATATTAGAAATATAGGTACATAAACCACTGATTTTAAGATATTTTTTTTTACAGCCATTTTCTATGGAATTGATTATTCTGCGAGTAAAGTATACTTGCTGAGCAAAAAGCACACACATAGCGGACTAAGACCAGAATAAACTATTAGCCCTCAGTATGAATTAACTTGGGAACCAAACAAATTATGCTTAGCAACGAGTCATCATTACACTGCACAACATACCAGCAACTATAAAACTTTGTGTGTACCAGAGAGTACTTGACCACCATGGATGTTTAAGTGTCAGAGCCTGTTCAACTGTGTACTTCTACTCCACCTACTACCTGAATTATTTTCATGCTCAAAGGATTTTGGGAAGCAACAGGCAAAACACAGTTATGACTGCAACACTACAGACTTCGGAAAAAAACCAACTTTATAAAAATGTCAGAGGTAGGCCATAATAAGCCACCTAAATTCAAAGCTTCCCTAACTTCCTTTTTCTCCTGTCTTGAGTCACTGTTGTCGCTAGAGACATCTCATCACAAAAAGGTTGCTCTGAAATATGAGAACTTTGTTTCTACCCTGCAGTAGCCTTAGATGAACTATACAGAGATGTTTGAATCAGCTATCAGGTTTCAGCATGAACACACAAGTCTGTAGCTCTGATTCAGATTATAAAATGCAGAGAGTAAAATAAATTGTACAGTTTCTTACAGAACTTTCACTTTAAATACCAAATTTTAAACAGCTGAGATGCAAATTTATGTTCTTCCACAGTCCAAAAATAATTTTCAAAGGAAGGTTAAAACTAGGAGCAAGTAAATTTAGTTGCAGCTCAATATACACAGAATTACACGACTGCAATACAAGCCATGAGTGGAAAAAATAGAAATTGTTCTTCAAAATAGCTGCTGAAATATTGTCTGATACAAATAAGTTCATACTGGTAACATGATTTCTAAAAGAAAACGCAGCTGAAAAACTCCACTAAATTTAGTTAGGTGTCATAAATTTGATACAAATATTCTGCTTTACAGGAAGAACAAAAATCATTATCAACTATGAGAATACTCTGACATTACTAGATTTGGCAAGTAAACACCAATACACCATCATCACTGTTCTGCAGACAACCCTTCTGTCAACATGATATGCAAGTCCTCTCAATAAAATGAAATGTTCAGATTTTAAAATGAAAACCAAATCATATTTAGCTTTGTTCAGTAACCGAGTGTTTAATGGCAAGAGTGACGATGGATCTGTTTATCACCTAGCAAGGTAAGATGCGACATATAATGTACTTGCAAGTCACAAGGCTCGATGCAAGGCTAAGTTTTTGAGAATAATTAATCCCCCCCCCATTTTGAGAATTTTCTCTACCTCTCTGGGCGGTTATGAGCAGGACAGGGAAGGAAAGCCCCGAAACACTTTTTAAGTCAGAGCAAGGGGCTGCCCAGGGCTTAACGCGGAACCATCGGAAACGCACCGCAGGGCCCAAGCTCGGCGCCCCCGCACAGCCCCGACGGGAGCTACCGCCACCCCCGAGCCAGCCCGGCCCGGCCCTGCCGCTGGGCCTCGCCCCGCCGCCGGGCGGCCACCACGGCCAGGCCCCACCGCCTGGCCCACAGCGATCGCCGCGCCTCCAGCACGGGGCCACCGGCCATGGAAGCGGCCGAGGAGAGTGCCCTGGGGCGGTGGGGCCGGCCCGCGCCGCCGCCTCACCCCTACCTGACGGCGACGAGCAACGTCCCGCGGCAGCGCCCGGCCCCCGCGACCCCTCCCTCGCTCACCTCTTCATCCCCACCCCCGGGCCCCGGGCCTCGGCGCCTCGCCGCCCGCGGGACTTTCCCAGCGCCGGTTCACAGCCCCGCAGCGGCCGGCGCAGCGACCCGGCCCGCTCCCCTCTCCCTCATCGTCGTCGCAGCAGCCCAACGCTTCGGCCGGCGAAACGCTCCCTGCTGCCCTGGCGAGCCCGCCCTCTTGTCCTCCGGCCTCCCTCACAGCCAATCACAGAGCGCCGGTGCCACCGCTTCGTAGCGCTATTGGCGAAGAGCGCCGCCAGGTGACGAGGCGATTCGGGGGTTTCCACTCCATCAAGATTGTATGAGCGGCAGAGGAGGGGGCGGGGAGGTCAGAAAGGAGCGGTTGGCGGAACGCTCCCCCTTGAGGGCGGTGATTGGCCGCCCAGAGCCCGAAGGCGGGACGTCGAGGCTACGGCGGGGCTGATTTGGTGGCGCGTGCGCGCGCTCCCATGGCGGCGAGGCAGGGCTGGCGGGCCCCGGGCGGCGGTCAGGGGCTGTGCAGAGCGGCCGCTGCGCCTCGGGGCCGGGCGACCAGTCCGGCCCCTCAGGGCGCGCTCCTGCCGGGAGGCTGCGCTGCCCGACAGCCGGGCCAGTGCTCGCCAGCACTCTCTGGAAAGGCCGCACGCGTGCGTCCAGCTCCGTGGCCTGAGCGGGCGTCGCTCGCCCCGGCGGGCGGCGGTCCCGCCGGTTGGCTCGCGGCGCAGCGGCGCCTCGGGCCTGCGTGGCGGGGAAGCGCCCGGGGAGGGGTTCTCGGTAGCGGTTTAGGATTCACGGCGGGTGAGCCGCGGCCGACGGCTCGGGGCTGGCGGATCGGGAGACGTTCCGCGGGGCTCGGCAGGCGGCGGGTGCCGGCGGCCGCGGGTGCCGTGTGGCGCTGCCTTCCGCCCGCGAGCCGGCAGCCCTGCAAGTGCGACAGGCGGAGTCGGGAAAAATGGGACTTCTCGGGAGCCTACAGCAGCCTAGTGTGCAGTCAGAAACCTCTGCGAGTTAAAAACGAGTAACTGCTCGCAGCTGGCCTCTCGTCTTCCCTCGACAAGATGGCAAGAGTGATCTCTGCAGCGCTGTTGCCCAACACGCTGCTTCCCCGGTAGGCAGCGTTTTCAACTGCTTGGTAAACGCGGGGATGATTCCAAGTATCCCTCATGAAGCACGCGGCTGTAGAGTTACCTAGAGGCTGCTCATGAATGCCAAACTCGATCTGGCTTCAATATCCAGTTTTGAAATACTTTTACTCGCAAGAAATGTAAGTAAATATAAGTAAAAGTGGGTATTTGCTTTAATAAAATCCAAATGTAGCTCCTCTTTAACCGACCTACTTTTGAATGTGACTGTCACCTGAATGCTGTTGTATTTTATCCACTACACATCAGTGTGTTCTATATATAGTGAGCTCTTCTTAAATAATGAATGAGAGAATGAACTCTGGAATAGAAGAGTTGCTCAACAGGATGGTTATGTTTAAAGGCTCTATTCGTGCATTCAGCATTTCCAGAAGACAACATGTATTTTTAGAGATTTTTTTAATCACGTAGTAGTCTAAACTGGTGCTTTAAATTTCATTTTAAAAACACTTCTGAAATTTTGTACTGCTAGAAATGGACTTCCTACAAAGAAGCATCCTTGAAAACAATAGCATATGATCATGTACCTAAGGTGGTTACAATAATGATGACATACAAACACTTCCCTATTTTCTTAGCATCTTTACATTCCTTTAATACGTGTTTTTATGTAATGTAGGTAGTAACGTGCAGTTCAATGTTAGCTAAAGTAAAGGCTGATCCAGTTAATCCTGTGCCCTGTAGATCTCCAGAATCTAGAGAGACAGCGGGTAAGCAGATCCAGTGCAGCGCGGGCCGAGCCCACTTCTGAGCTCTGAAGCAATGCGGGTCACTACCACGGCTTGTGGTAGGCAGCCAGGAGGGCACGACACGGGGAGGGACGCAGCCCGAGTGGCAGAAGCCAGCAGGAGTTCATTGGAAACTCCTAAGGAGACGATGAGATTCCATCTATGGAATGAATGCTCACACTAACCATTTTATTTAGTCACTTAAGAGCAAAATTGCATTTAAAGTCGATTTTTAAAGAATAAATAGTAGTGAAAAGATACTAAGATTCACGCATTCCATTTCTTCATTTTGCAGAGGGGCACACGGTAAACCCAAGTTATGCTCTGCTCATCCTCAAGGTGGCTGTCTATACACAGCAGCTGCATTTTCCTCCCTTTGTACAGCTGCCTATATGCTACTACAAAATGCATTAGCATGCCTGCTATAAATCCTGTTATCCCAAATTTCATTGTGTTTACATTTTGGGTATAAATAAATTACACGTGGAACGTGAGTCTAAGTATTAGCCTAAGTACACCACCATTATATCTGAGAAGAAAAGGGGACAGACACATTATAACAATAAAATATGAAAATACTAGATAGGAATGACTACATGTGGTATACCTAATAACTCAAAACCAAAGATTTAAAAATATTTCTTTAGTCCATGTAATTATGTACTTAACCCTATATGATTTCAGCAGGAAAAATGACCAACATAGACCATTTAGAAAGTCTGTCGCTCTACAGACAGAATAGTGCTTGTGAAGTTGAACCCGAGTTAATATCCTATTGACCCACTGGGCTTGCATTACAGCTGTGTGTCACTGACAGCCCACAGATGAAAGGCAGGCCAAGACTTGTTTACTCTAAAGCTCCTTCATACTCCTTTAGAAGTATAAAGGAGTTGTAAAATGGTAACAGGGCTTTGGCAGTGTAAAATGGGCCAGTTATGTTTCTTTCATGTTGAAAACCCTGTCGGTAACACCAGCACAAGATATTTGCCATCAAACGGCAAATTATTTCTTTAAGCCACACTCTTGTTGAGAGAGACATGTTTGGTAATAATGAAGTATCGTAAACAAATTCCACTTTCAAATGACACAACACTATACAATTAAACATTATATAAATAGCATAGAACAGAATTTTGTGCTGTGCCAGTATAGGAGTATGGTATTCATTTATCACAGCATCACCCCGAAAGTGCAGAATGCAGGACAGCTGAATTTTTCTGCTACTTCAAACATGGAAATTTATGTATTTATCCAGCTGCATTAGAAAAAGAGAGGAAAGGTTCTTGTAGAAGCATCAAAGACAACATTACAGCACTTTCTAAATATTTAGTTATGTGATGAAAGGGCACTTTAGTAAATACGTTAGGTATTTCTGCCACCTCTTGTTTTTTCTCATCTACAGTTCTAATGAATGATTTGATAAAATAAATAAGGTTTAGTTACATAGTTTGGGGCCTGAGAGGGAAAAGCTGCACAGACTCTATGAGGTTGCATGAAGCTGTATTTCTTAGGACAGAATCTGAAGAGTATTTTGTAATAGGGATATTACAGACACATTCTTTAACAAGAATAAGACCTTGCTGTGCCTATAGCAAAATGACAATAAAATCTGGCAGTAAACTGCAGTTGGTACATAACATTAGTTTATCTCACAATTTTTCAAGCTGGTACCAGCTTTGTATTCTATGGTTAAATATTGTGTCTGTATGGGTTTATGTAATCTATCTGATTGGGAAAGTGTGAACTGCCCAAATTGGGGTAGAAATCAAGGCAGGATGTTTTACACTATTGAAGCAGTCCCTTCTGGTTCTTTAACTATCAAAAGCACAAACACAGTCTTTCAATACAGGCACCCTTAACATGGCATCACAAGGCTAGCTCATCTGGTGGCTGGTTACCAAGTTTTAGACATAAACTTTCAGGTTAGTCTTCCTAAAATGAGTCCTTTCATCTTAAATCGGTATGGAGGACCTAACTCCTATGACAACCACTTTTAAACGCTGCAGCGTTACAATTTTAACCTTGCCTTGCTCCTATGTTATTGCAGAGCACTCTTTTTCCATATCCCTTGGTAGATGCATTTTAACACTGTGCTCTTTATGTATGCCAGACAAAGTCAGTGCTTTCACAGAATACAAACTGAGTGAGCCAGTGCATGAGGATCCCTTTTCCATCACTATGACAGAACATGCTTTTCCATTAAAATTTACCACAGTTTTATGAATAGTCAGATAAATTGATGGTGTAAGTACACTTGCCCATCTCTCAGAATGGTATGCTGCCATTGTGAAAATTCGCCTTTTTCACTGCTTAACCCTTTACACAGTATTTGACTGTTGGAAGTGGAACTGAGAATATCAAAAGAAAGATACTAGCTATGCATTCTGCTAGCAAACATCAGTGTATACTGTAGACTTTTTTTGAATGTGCTAATCAAGTAGACTAAATGTCTATGTAAAGTAAAATGCTGCCAGACTAACTACACTGGGTCCCAGTGAAGGGCCAGGGGCTGTCTGGACCAAACCCGAGCTCATGGGAGAAGGATGAGAAGGAGCAGCCTGCTAAACCCACTGTGGATGTCACGGTTCCTGGGCACGAGGAACCCATTCAGGAGCCAGCTGTGACTGTAACAGCTGGCTCTACTGAGGCAGGCAGAATTCTTGCAGAAGACCCTTGATTTGTAGATTATTTCATATTAGTCAGCCATGCTCATAATAACAGATTCAACTTTTTTTTTTAATCATCCAGGTTAATTTGACTAGGACATCCTGATTCTGAAATAATTGAAAGTAGAGGTCATACTTAATATACTGAAAAATATACTTTCCTCTTTTCTTTTAGCTTTATCAAGAGCAGGACAATAGCACTAAGCATCACAAAATAATACATTGCTTTTTGGCAACACATAAATTAATAGATTCAGAATTCAAAGCTTAGATACATCTGTGAACTGTCAGCATGAGTGAAATGCACTGAAATCCCCCTTGGTTTTTGCTCACAATTGTAACCAAACCCATAAATCTAACTTTAAAGGAATGAGACTTGAGCCAGAAACCCATGTCTTGTCTACACTTAAAAGGGTTGGCTGGTATAGCTACACCTTAGAGCTGTATTGGCAAGCACGGATTTCTTTTCTGGTATAACTTAAATAACTTTCCGCATGGAACATGCTAAACTGGCTAAAGGACTCTGCCAATATAACGGCATCTACACTAAGGCTTTTGCCAGTATGGCTGTAGCTGCATGGGGGTGATTTTTCATCATTCTGACAGCTATTTTGGCAAAAGTTCTACATTTAGACTGAGTCCAAGTTAAAGTTGGCATTGTTTTACATTGCAAATAAAGCAGAAGAGAAGCATTGCCAGTTTATGGCCCTTGTTTTACATTATTTTAAATTGTTTTTTCTAAAGGAATGTGTGGGGCAGGATCTATGTGGTCCTTTGGATGTTTGTGTCCCACATTTGTGCTGCATTAAAATCACTTGGGTTTTCAGTGAGTGAGCTTTGGCAATGGGGAAACTCCCATTACTAAAAAAAGATAGCGTCCATATTATTTACCCCAGAAATAGCTATCCTGAAGCTTTAAAGCAAATTTCCAAAGTGAACTGCAAAAGAAAGCATCTGGGCCAAAGGACATGTGGATTAATGTGTCATTCTTCTTCACTTTGTCCTCAGTTCAACAAAGAATTTAAGCGCAGGATTAATTTTAGGCACACACATAAGCCCATTTCAAGTTTAGTAGTCATGTCAGATATGATAATGCTCCTTTTTGAACTTTAATTAAGCAGATATTTGAAATTAATCATATGTTTAAGCACTGTGCGGAATCGGGATTTCTGTCAGAAGTGCAAGTTTACATAGAGTGAGGCTATTTATTGTGGTAGCATCTGCGTTTTCTTTTCTGAACTGGATGCTAAGTCTGTATTTTAAAGATGTCCAAGGGGCATATTTTTCCACATAAGTACATTTACATATTTGGCTCTTTTTTCCTAAGCTCGCTTTTGCTAAGTGTGTTTTTTTGGTTTCAGAAATCCATGCAGGAAGTTTTCGTTGATTTTGTAATTGTATTCACTGTTGAACTCTTTCCTGTGCCAGACTTTGTGTTTGCACGTGTAATCCTGACACTGGGGTTTGCAAACCTGCCCTTGCTGCTGGAGCTGCACTGCAGACAACAGGCCGTGCCTCACCCGCAGATAGCACACGGGCTGTTCGAGACAGATAGGAAATTTCATGCGTAATCAGTCAGCACTGAACCGGTGAGCCAATTGGACGAGGAAGTCTGATTTAATCAAGGCTTCTTCCTTCCTTTTTGTGAAACACAGAATGTGCCTCTTAGAAGAAAACACAGACATATTTTTCTGCGTTTTGAAAATGTGAAGCAGGCTTTTCATGGCTTCATACAGACTACGCATGCAGCACAAGTAAAAGCTCTTCAGCAGTTTCCAGGTGAGTATTCTATGCACTTCGGTTTCTAGTGTTACAACTCAGTGAAGCAGTTGGAGTGGCATTTACTAGTAGCTTAGTTAAAAGAGGTTACAATGATTTTTAGCTGTGAAAATGAAACTGTTTATGTGAAGTACAGATAGTTTTCAAGGCAGAGGACTTGCATATCATAACATTCACTTCTGCATTCTTATGTTTACAAGTAGGTTGTGTTTTTCTGGTAAATCATGTTTTAAAGTTGTATTTTTATATATGTACACATATATACATATTTTATGTATATAAAGTTATACATAAATATAAAGATATATATCTTGACTATAAATACAATTTTGCTTATAAGGTTATACCAACTCACAACCAAGAAAAAAGTTGTAATTTAAATTTGGTCGGCCATTTTCAGATTCCTCATTTAATCTAGTAAATTTGAGATTATGTTTACATTGAAAACAACTATTTGCAAGTTTATGCTCTTGGGATGAACTGTCATGATTTTCAAAAGACTGAGCAGCTAGACAATAAGTAGATGGCTAGTCTTCATGTTCAAAAAGCAGATCTTAAGGAGGACTAGAAGAACAGTGAGAACTTTCACCTTCTAGTCCGAAGTCCAAAAGTAAGGGCTTCCATGACACTTTTGTTAAGGAGGATGACAACATGTACGTACTTGCTTATCCAAGCCAGGCAAAGGAACAGTTTCTGTTAGAGGAAAGTGGTTTGCGCTTCCATTATTTCCAGTGGGGAAAGTAATTGCTTTTCTTTTTATAGCCTCGCAGTTTGCCAGAAATCAGTAGGTCTGCTGAAGGAGTTTCCTCACCTCTGTATCCAGCATTGCATAACTGTGTGGTAGACAAGTGGAGGCAAAATAACATGTAGTAACATCCCTGTCCTAAACCCTCTCATTACTTAATAACCACTGCTTGAGCATTATTTTTACATTAGTAGCAGGGAGACTTGTTTTTTTTAAAAGTAGGTTTTTATGTTATTTGATTTTCACCCACTGGCTGAATTGTGAGCAATACTTCTCTCATGCTGACTAACAGAACACGGCACCCTGACAAAGTTGATAGGATGCTCTTAGAACTTTTTCAACTGCTAGTATAACACAATGATGTAACAGGTAGGTTTTTTTTAAAAAAAAAACATCCTGGCGAAATATTTATGTGGCAGAATGGTCAATCTGATCTATGGAGTAGGAGTATATTGTGTTAGGCATTTTATCAGTATGTGGTAAAATAGTAGTCCTAGCAGAACGGACATACGGATCTACTACAAGGACAGTATACAGATTAAAAGGACAAGTAAAGGCAGAATGCTTCTGTATAATAATTAGAAAACTCAATTCTCCTTCCACCTAGCCATTGTCAGATTCAGTTGTTTTGTTCTCACGGTACAGAGACAAGTCTCTGGAGAGAACTTGAAACCGTGAAATATGACAAAAGTATTATACCATTTTAGATATCGCCCTATTTTGCCCTACAGGTTGTGATTAAGAACAAACAGCAAGTTTTAGAGTCTTCGGAACAGTAAATTCTAGCATTATAAGAGAGCCAGTCTGCTAGTTACACTAATTATCTCCAAGATTTTAGTTCATCTGAATTCATACTTGCAAGCTTGAGGGCAAAATACAAGGAGAAAAAATCTGCCCCCACTGAAGTTGATGACAGAATTCTCATAGATAAGAATGGAGTTTCCCACTTAATCTTATTCGACATAACTTCTTATGGTTTTCATGTTTGATTTTAATCTGCCAAAAAGATATCCAAACACTTTCAGCGGTAATGGTAATAGGAATGGTTCTCCACTGGTAGCTATGTAGATATTTCCATTTATTACTTTAGTTTTTATGAAACTACAGTTGCCCTCACATAAGTTCATAGACAATGAGTAAGTCAATAAAAAAGATGACCAGACTGGATCCTCTAAAGGTATGCTACTAAGAAATGTCATCTTTTTTGTAATCTTTCACTGATAGCTTGCAATGGACCAACAAGATTCACACTGCACAGCAGAAAGGGAGCTGCTGGAAGCTGTAAGCAGGATTACTACATTTTCTACCACAAGTCCAACTGATGAAGAACAAAATCAACCCAAAGCTGAAATTTCATGTCAAGTGAGAAAAGAAAACCCACAGAAAGATGACCTGCAAGGTTGATGCTGTCCTTTTGTTTTATTTTTCATATAGCTATTGATGCCATTAATCTTTTATATAAAAAACTTTGCTTTATTTATTGCAGCAGTTGTCCAGATTTACACTGCTATACTCCACTGAAGATAAGCCTCGATTAAACTCATAGGAATAATGTAGCAATAGCGAAACAGATGCACATCCTGGTGTGTATATACACACACAGAGTTTTCCTTTTAAATGCCTTGCACCTAAAATGTGTTCCAGATTTAATTTACACACCAGGGACCACAACAGTGATCATCAGATGGCCTGTCTCGGGAGTAAACTTTCTGTACATCCCAAAAATCTGAACTTCTTGGCACTATCAGCAAGGACACCAAGATTGACGCTAATCTCAAGCAGTAGTCTCTCACATGCCTTATGAGGAGGCAGCATTGAACTTTTACTATGCCTAAGATTGCTGTCATCTGTTATTAAATAAAATGCTATATATAATCCAAAATATATATAATTTCATCAAGATTTTCAGCCTGCATAGAGGTCATAAACACCACCTCTCTTAGGAAATACATGCTTTGTAGAGATTGAGCCAAACCCCAAAGGTCTTGATAATTGAAACTGTATGGCCAAATGATTAAGAACATGTAAAAGCAGGGCCACTGAAATAGTACTATGGTGCCTTTACAATTCTATTTCTGCATCAAGCTGTTATCTTCCCATTCCTTTGTGGTCATTCACCTCCGTTGTCAGAATGTTAGAAACATTGCAGACTGACTTCAGCTGACTGTATTGACAGAGACATTATTGATAGGAAATTGGGACTGGAGTGCCCACTGAAATACAAGTATTCTGTTTCTTTTATCCACTTTGCTAGCCTATATGCCACCTGATGAAAACTGTTGTCAGTAGATTTCAAAGGCAGAGAAAATCACCCTTTTGAAAAACTGCATCAGATTCCCCTGTAAGCAAACTCTTCAACCAGCTGTCCTACATTTGTATATATGTGTGTATGTGACTGTGGAGGGAGAGAGAGAGGGAGGTGTATAAAAATATTTGTAGCTGAACTGTGGCATCAGTTCAGCTACAAAAGAAAAAAAGGATGTGAGGATTCCCCCTCCGGCTGAGCTGGTTATCCAAGTTTCTCCTTTAAGGTTAGGTTATTCATGTTTTCTCAGCTTTCACCTGTTACTGCACAAACCCAATATTTGAATAGGGTCAGTATTTGAATATATGTCTGAATTTGCAGCTGCATTTTACTATCTCCTCCTTTTAGCAACAAAGAAGCCTTGAGAAACATCTGATTCAGAAGTCTGAATCACCATTTCTTAGGGCTGCTTCTGGGATGGTGAAGCATACCTCCTGCTCAGACTGTGCCCAAGGTTACAACCTAGACATACAATACTTGTCAGTGTTTTTTCTATAACTTCGTATTCTGCAACCAGTTTGGTGTCTTTCAAAATTTCAGACCACAATAGCTTTCCTCAAAGAATCTGGACCTGTCTTTATTAGCAGTGACATCACTTATTTTATCAGTCTTTAGGTCTTGTTGTTACAGCAACAGAATTCTAGGCTCTCCTTTCACAATAAATGCATAAGAGTTTTCTTTCCAAATGCAAAGGTTCTAATCTGAAATACTAAATACATTGTTTTTAGATTCCAGTGCCTCCCTAAGTCCCAACTCTTCGATGACCACTAAGGAGCTTCAGGAGTATTGGAGGAATGAAAAACGTCAGTGCAGACAAGTCAAACTCCTTTTTGAAATCCCATCAACCAGAATTGTAGAGCACCACTTATCTAAATATGTGGTAAGCTAAGAAATGAGTATGTAAGAAGATAATTAATTTTTATTCACTCTACAGGGGTCTGCACAGCACACAGCATGCCTTGCTACATGAAAGCCTCACTGAGGGCAAAGTTTTGCAAGCCATGATCGTACCAAGTAGAACCTGTTCTCACATGGACATCACTGGTGGAATCTGCCCCTAAAAAAACCCTCTGACAATCAGTTCACAAAATCTGCAGCAGTGGAAAAGCGATATCAAGTAAATTAGTAGCTTGAGTATCCTTAACACCCAGAGGCTTGTCAACATTAAGGAAATTCACACAAATATAAAAATATTGGTATAGTTACACTTCCACTGAGCTAGCCTGCTGTAGCAGCTGCATTGCATTTGTGTATCTTCCACATCAGAGATTTATGTTAGCACAAGTGCAAAATTCTATGATGTTGACAAAGTCTAAGACATCCTCCAGCTAGATCGCTTGGGATCGTTCCCCTTTCCTACCTAGAGCTCCATTAGATAGGATATTTCTGTCATATTTTTAAGGTGAAACATGAGTATGAGGGACAGGAACAACAGAATGGGTTGGATTTTTGTATCTTTATTCACAGTACTGACACATGGTTTTTATTTCTGATTCTACTCCTAGCCTTCAGGAGGACTGATCTAGAGCAAGTCTCTTTCAGTACTCCTGTGAAATTCAGGTAGGGATGTTTTTCTTATTTGCAACAACCTCTGAGACCTGTAGATGAAAAACGCTAAGAATCATACTAGCGTTGCTGATACTGGGTGATGCAGCTTGGTAGAATTTGAAGCAGGTAAATGTTCTGCAGGCTGTCCTAAGATCTTGTTGCGTGCTATACTTAGGTGCTACCATTCTTGCATACACTCAATAGTATCCAGCTTGTTGAATAGTTAAAAATTATTTTAGTATAACTGTATAAGAACAAGAGTATCATTCAGTGTACATACAGGTAGTTAAACTTAGTCATAAGTTACACGCCTAGGCAAAAATATTTACATTACAACAAAATTTAACCAATTTGAATGATAGTCTAATTAAATGGTATTTCTTTCCTTTTTCATGCACACTCCACAAATAAAAAAACAAGTACTTGTAAATTATTCACTTAGCTGCCCTTGAGAAAATGATAGCTTAAAAAATTGCTCTTATGATTGTTTTGGATATGCATCAGGCATATATACACTTTTCAGCAGGGAGCAGGACAAAGTATAAGAAAATATCACAGTGCTTACAAATGAAAAGAGATCAGAGAAGTCAGCTCAAATTTAGAAACCTTTCAAGGAGCACCTGTAAAGAAAATCTTCATCATTTATGGAGATTAAAAGAGAGAATTTCTCTTCAAGGAAAAACAAGGAAGGTAATCAGACAGACACTAGTGCTAGTACTGGTTTGCACCCTTCAACAGCAGCAAAGAAAACAACTGGCATGAGTAGAATTGCTCCAGTTCCTGCATAATTCAATGAGTACAGGGTGAAGTTGAATGTGAACATGGTCATTGTCCAAAAGCCAGCAAGGTCAACAGTCCACGTCCTTAGCTGGTGTATGGTGACACAGTTAAGCTGGCCTCAGTGGAGCTCCACTAGTTTATGCACATTAGGGATTTGGCCCTTCCTCAACATCATTATGCTTGGATCAGGACCAGAAGAGAATCTATTTGTACAACACATAACACAATTTTATTTTGCAGCTATTTTTCTAATATCACATTTATTATAGTCATTTTGAGACTAGTTAAGAGCTGAGGAAGATATACTTTTGAGTACTGTTAATGTGGGACAGTGTTGCTGTTAGCTGTTAGTGAAGGACTTTGGATAGCAAACAGATTTTTGTAGAAATGTCACATTTTTTTGCATTATTTATATGCCAAGTAAGTTTGAATAACAGGACAATGATTTAGAGGGGAAAAAAGGCTTTGGAGTTGCTCCATCTTATTTTTGCACACACCAAATATTACTGCCAAATAGTTCCTCTTCTTTCACAGCATTAATAACACCCCCAAATCCCTAGAAACGTCTGATACAAACAACATTTCTGAGTATTACAACCAATGTAAAATAGATTACATTCAATATTAAGTCTGGGAAATCCATTCAGTTCACTGAAGATGATTGATTGCAGCAGCCATGGCTGTTACAAACAAAGTACAGCTACAGAAATGCTTTGTAAGTGATTTTACGTGCTTCAGTCTGCTGCTAGTTCACCATTCCCAGCACCTTGCAGGGTAGGATCTGTTAGTGTATTGTTTATCTACAACTTATTTACATGCTAAGGCTAAGTCTGGTGACAAAAGTCTAAAACAGCAGAAAGTGGGAATTATTAATTTGATGGCTGCAGATTTCAAAGATCAGGCCTACACTGGGCACGCACCATAATCTCAGGCAGCGACTAATTTATCAGCACCGCTGTAAGCCATAGGAGTATACAAGATAACACACATAAAATTGGTGCAGGAAGGTTTTGGCTGGTGGAATATACAAGCACAAATCTTTTCAAAGCAATAACAGAAAAAATCTGACTGCACTGCAGCTAGAATGATCCTTCTCATGCTTATTTTTCTGTTTTATTGTGTTTAGATGTATAAAATCATCATTTTGCAAACAGGGAGTTTTGACAGCAACAAGTCTGTAATTGAACGGCGTTATTCAGATTTTGAGAAACTGCACAGAAATCTGCTGGAGGAGTTTAGTGAAGAAATGGAAGATGTGACCTTTCCCAAAAAAACTCTAACGGGGAACTTCACAGAAGAAATAATCAATGAGAGAAAATTAGCCTTCAAGGACTACCTGAGACTTCTATATTCTATGAAATATATCCGAAGATCAAAAAAATTTATTGACTTTTTAACAAGGCCGGAGCTTCAGGAAGCATATGGTTGCCTGCGGGGTGGCCAGTACACCAAAGCTTTGGAAATCCTTTTAGAAGTCATTGGTCTGCAGGAAAGGCTGACGAGAGGCAACCCTGTCTCAATTGTCCCTACTCTCTGTGCTATCGTGGTGTGCCACAAGGACCTGGAAAACCCAGCAAGTGCCTTTGAATATGGAGAAAAAGCTCTATCACGCCTTCATATGCATACCAGCCACAGGTATTATATTCCATTATTAGAAACAATGATCACTTTGGCATATGAACTTGGTAAGGATTTTCTGTCTTTGCAAGAAAAACTGGAAGAATGGAAGGCAAAAAAAGATCCCATACGGGTTTTTACCCTGAAAGAACTTGCGGTTCGAGAGTACGTACAATGAACACAAGGATCAATTTCATTAAAGAGCAAAGCTGTCAGGTCCTTTTCCCAAACACAAACTCTTGAAAGGGTAAGAACTGAAATTACCTGTTTGGCTAACATACTTTATATTAATAGAAAAAGGGACATTAACATTTATGTTGGAATATATTTACTCTATGGATAGGAGGAGCACCTAAGCTTATTAAGGTTTCTGGAAAGAAATTTGCAACAAAAAATCATTTATGATTTGCTTATTTTGAACGTAGCCTATTTGTGTAAAAAGTCAGAATAGGAAAATACAATTAATAAAGCATTTAAGAATCTGCAGAATCAGAGGCATTGCTTGCTCATGTGGAAACTACTTCCTTTCAAGAAGAGAAATATCTTCTCAGTCGATGTAATCTAAAGGATGCATCTTCGGACAGTGAATGTAGTTTTTCACTCCTCCAGCTGAAGCCTGGTCAAACAACACGTGCCATTTCTGAGTACAATGGGATTGGTCCTGTTCCCACTGAAGTCAACTGCTGTGGGTGGGAGGACCTGGGGGGAAGGTTTACAATCAACTTTGGTAGGAGAAAAAAATACAAGTGATGATCATTCCATCAGAGATGAGGGAATATGCTTCATTTCCCTTTTGTAGCTGATACAGTTTTATGACTTGCATTGAAGGCACATTCTTGTTTGGGGTGATCTTTAAGTACAGCTCTGACCGGGGTAGAAAATTCATACCACGTGCGCTATATACATAATGGAAAGGAACCACAGAAGGGTGCTGTTGTGGAAAACATCTGGCTAATATAATGCTAGCATTTAATTCTGATTATCAAGCTGTGAGACACATGGTTAACAGACAGTCTGTGTTAAGCATGTGCTTCCCTGTTGCCTTTCAGAGGTTAATGTAAATTGGACGTTGGCTTAGTTTCACAGCCTGGTACACCATGCAAATAACATCTTGGTGGCACTGTTATATTACAGCTAATTCTTTCAGGGGTCCAACCCACATATACAAATACTAAGCTTGTCTTGGCCCTAACGCTCCTGTGAAAGCTTCCTAAGAGCTGAAAAAGTCTCTATTTACCCACTTCTGTAATTTCCCTCAACTCTATTATCTCTCCCATGCACTTATTTTAATAATCTGGTAGATTGATTCTCATAAATATTGTAGTTAACATGTCGTGCTAGCATGGATCATTATTCTCTGCTGAACATAGTCCACTGAGTACTTTCAGGCCTGTACTCCAGGTACAGATACTACATGCACTGCAATGACACTGTCTATAAATTATGAATAACTGTATTAATTTACCTCCCAAACACATAAAAGAATCAGCTAATTGAAAGTGCACTGAACCTGAAAAACATTGCTGTGCATTGTTACAAGAAGGATGGCTTGGAAAAAAATACAGAATAAGAGGAGTGTCTAGGGTGGAAAGTTAGTATTTTAAGTAGCTATTAACAGCTAGGCATTAAACTCATAATATGTGGATTATTTGCTATTTGAGAATTATTATTTTTTCTAGTTATACCAGAAGTAAGAGAATTAAAAGTAATTAAGTGACTCAAGGATTAATCTTCCCACAACATACCATATTGCAGGACAGTTAAAATGGATCAAAGCTAACACCTTCTTAGAGGATCACGTCTGAATCAGTAACAAAGTGCCAAAGAAGAAAGCATGTCTGGGGTCTGCATCACACTCAGGCGACTTGGAGTTAAGGCAGAAAGGAAGCATGGCCATCATGCTGCTCTATCTCCGCAGCAGTTTGTGGTGAAAAAACAAGATAACAGGGAAAAATAATTTCCCCCCTTTTGCTCCCTCCCCTCATTGTGTGCAGCGTTCCAGGCACAACTGCTTTGGATTCTCCTCAGGTTCCTGTGGGACTATATGTGAGTAGCTAATTGTGTCCACAGACCCTCACCCTACAGCTGACTACAAGATTAGAGGGTCCGTGAGTACATGCTGTCTAGCAAGGACAAGTACCAGGAAAGCGGCACATCAAAGAGATCTTACTTACCCTTTACTTGTGGTAATGCTATATAACTTTCCAACTCTGAAGGATTAACTGATCCAAAGCTAACCAATTTTTGTTGGCATGGCAGTGTACATTAGGAATATGAGGAGGTGCTATTTGGCCAAGAGAACAATTTACAGAATTCAAAACAGTGCCAAAAACCCCCACTGTTTTGTTGGTATATGCCAAATTTCTTTTGAGAATGCTTTTCCATATGATGTACTAGCAGAGTTTTGTCAGCAAAATGGTCCTAGAATAGGTCACTTTGTCCCTATCCACCAGAGGGCAGAGATCAGGCTCCTTGTATTATGGGGGAAAATGAACTAAATAAATACAGGAATGGTGTGAAGAACGAACAATGTGTCTGTTGGATAATTCCCCGATGCTGAACTTCTTTAATGGAGAGCCTTTTCAGCGGGGCACCTGTGGCAACCAGTCAGCCACAATGTCTTCAGAGCTACCCAGGAAGACCATAATCATCTGCCTCACTCAAAGGGCTGATTTCAATTTCTGCTGCATTGAGACTTCCAGTCAAGCCACTTCATGTATGAATCCGCAAAGTCTACAGCATATGTCATCAAAGGGTCAAGTATAGTGTTCGTAAAATCAGTTTGTGATTTCATTACTATTAGAATAGAACAAAATTAAAATCTCCCCCAACATTCAACTTCCCCCAATCAAATCATGTATGTATTCCCTTCCTACAAATGCAGAGCCTGTGACCTTCGGATTTATTAATCTCTTCAGAGATGACATTGAAAATCCTTGGAAAGAGAAAGCTAGTGTGGTGATGGCAATGAATGGGGACCCACGGGGCCTGGATTTCCCCTGGAGCTCTGCCACAGACTTGATCTGAACTTTGCACAAGTAACTTAACCTCTGTGCCCATATTTCCTCACCCAATACTTCCCCAGTAAAGTTTCCTCATTCAGGTTTTCATTACTCACTGAACAGAAAAGCTGTGAAACTTGACCAAATAAAGTTAACTCCAAAATTTAACTTAGAAACGTGCATTGGGATGGAGGCAATTTTGATTTATACAAGCCTATTTCATTTCTTGAAGATATCTTGAAATGGAAGAGAACTTAGAGGCAGTAAGTTGCCAAACCTGTGTGCTTATTGTTGATTGCATAGTTTCTTACTAACACAGTCTTATTTTAGAATCAGGCATTACTTCCCTTATACACTAGAGAAGTTACAAAATTATCTATTTATTGCACTGGACTGTAGTGAGACCATGCTGGCTCATCAGCTCCACAGGCAATCGGCCGGTTCTGATTTCCTAGCTGTGTACTCCGGGAGACCTGCCAACCTCTTGGTTGGACCTGCCAAAAGAATTCTGCTTTCATTTACTCACATTTCAAAAGTCAGCTTCTGCATACTCTTTTTCACTTGATTTTTACAGCAAAGCAAGTATTCAGCAGTTACATGTTACTGAACTAAAAGGTAATGGCATTCCTGCTCCCATACTGACCCTACTATCTTCCACTTGGAATGACAGCCTGCAAGGACCGAGTTCCCTCTGCCTGTACATGCAACTTTATCTTCCACAGTTAAAAACATGTAGCCAGGTAGGGCAGATTTCCTGCAGGGAGTTAGAGAAAATTAATCTCTTTCCCCATTAACATTGCCCAGTGCAGGGATACAGTAGTGGCTGCAGAGCCCCCTATTCATGAATTAAATCTGACCTGGCTTTTTCATGAGATGTATACAAATTAAATGGGTGCTCTCCACCTGCCACCGCATCTGGTTTTTCTTCTGAATAATGTTTTAAGAATGGCTCAAAAAGGAAATAGCTAACATTTTCAACCACACCTATCTGTCTTGTTTATCTATTGCCTTTCCTTAACTCTTGGTAAGAAGTCATTGGAGAAACGACAACTAAAATCCTTGTGCACTCTCCATGGGGTTTGCATGCTGTCCCCAGAGTGCGCATCCCACCTCTCCAGGTGCCAGGCCAGCAAAAGTGAATAGCACTGCATCAGTGAAGCTATTTTGGAAGAAGAAAACTCTGGCACTACCACATATGCAGGAACAGAACATAAATTAAGCAAGCAGGTGGTTCCTGCTTCCAGACAGACATTTTACTTCCACTCTTCACTGCTGTACAATATTTGAGTGACAAAAGCCTGTTTTATAAATAAATCCATTTCATCCATTTCCTGTCTCCCAAAACAATGTGTGCTTTTTACAAACATTTCTTTGGTTTAATAAAATAAATGGAAATGAGCAGTTGCTGGCATTTGTCCTGTTTGCATTATTAACATTCATCAGCCATTCTCCATACCTGGAAGGCAGCTGGAGTCAACAGACAGAACGTCTGGAGACCTGAGCTCTGCTCTTGGCAACGTCACAAGCCCACTGAGTGACCTTGATCAAGTCTAATCAAATCTCAGATTTCTTTTGAATACCAATATTGTTTTGCCCTCTTCTATAAAGCTATGCTTTACTTATATTTTATCAGTACATTCCAATGTATCATTTGCCCCATTTTAACAGCTGAGGGAATTGTGGTACAAATAAGAGAAGTGATTTTTCCCAGAGTCTAATACAGTGGTCTGGAGACCACACTGTCTGGAGAAATACTTAAGCACAACTGGCATCATAGCTTTGCAAAAGAGAGACATGTCACAGTTGCATGTTCTTAAGTAAATCTTGCACAGACAACCGCAACACAGCTTAATTTTTGCTTGATATCATACACCTGAGACAGTTGCATGTGATGTCTATGGAAGAGAAAACAGTTGAGTAAGTCTGGCTAATTAATATATTTGAAGAACTAATAAGTGGTTGAATAGGGAAAATATTTTAACGACTACTTTTTAAAAATATCAAAGCAGAAAGTCTTGCATAAGAGATTTTTTAGAATATATAAAAAAGTCTCCAGGCTTCAATATAATTTTCCACAAGAAGAAACAGGAAAATATTTTCAAATACATTTTTTCAGTTTTAAGAATTTCTTAGAACTCCGGTATTTCTTTCCACTGCTCTTGTAAGTCTAAACAAGAAGAATCACACAACCACTGCAGAGTACCATATATGCTAGCAATCTGTTATTATCCACTTTTCTCAACAACAGCACACAATGCATCAGAGTTTTTCAGTATGATCTTACTCTTCACATTGTTGATGACACCTCTGAAGTATACCTACAACAGATAAAGATCCAAGTATAAATTCACATTTAATTTTTTTCCAGAAAAAAGGTCAAAAAAAAGAAAATATTGTCCAACCAACATCTGCCTAGCATGTCTAACAAACCACAGGCTGCATACATACAAGCTAGAAGAAAATTTAAATAAAATCTGGGCAGATCATCTCCAAGAGTCTATGGAGAGTTGTATTATGATCTATTGAGCTTTGCCCCATTTCCATATCAATTATTATATCATTTGGGGCATTAAGTAGATAATACTGTTTACACAACTTTCTAAAATAACTAAAGAAGCCCATGAGGATGCCTAGTTACTTATGAAACATATGCAGACAAGATGCTCTCTGTGCAATGCAGCATCTTGTTTACAGGGAATCCTGTGATCTTTATCACATACTTGTTATTAACTCCTGTTATCTGCTGCATCACTGGAGGATAATATTCGCTTTCCCGAATCTTAATAAGGCTAAATACAGTTATTGAATTCAACAGATTTGTACAAGCAGCATGGGAGTCGAGTTCAGGACACAAGATGAAATCTAGGTTTTGTGGCTCAGACAGCAGCTGAGCAAATCAAATCAAGAATGTTTATTTTCTGATTAGATCAAAGGCAGGAGCAAGATGTGTTGAAAAACTAAACACAGTTGTAATGGTGTAAAATACTGAATGTCAGTTCCCATCTGCATGAGGCGAGAACCCCAAAGAACCAACCTATTTACATTAAGATCACATTACAACATATGTTCATCACACTTTGTGAGTATATATTTGCTCCATATACAGATACACAAGACACTAATTTTCATGTCAGACCACTCTATACACGATGGATGGGTGTATGGACAGATCGATTGATGAGTGGATAGAGCAAACAAATTTGAATGTTTTGATGCTCAATAAGTGTTTGCCAAGTGTTTTAAGAAATTCGGATCAAAGCTACTTTTACAAGTACCACATGGTTATATCTGTCTACATAGTTTTAAACATACTACCTTCTTTTATTAGAAATAGGAATACATCTGTAAGTCTGTGATTATTCAGGCAAGAAAAATACTGAAGAGAAATAGACTGAATGGACTTTCATATACTAATCTCTCTAAACTAGTGTAATTTAAATATTGTTTCATTCCAGACAGCACTCGAGTAGACTCTAACTGTGATAACCGAAAGGAAATCTTAAAGAATTTTACTGAAAATACAGAATTTAAATACTAATATTTTTCTTCGTTATTAGCATTTCCAAAAGATTTGCCTCCACCCTGACAACTGGCTGCAGTGCCACTAGATGGAGCTGCAGCATTTGCAGGAGCTCAGGATTCGGGCAAGCTCAAGTGAACGGAAAATAAACTTTTTTTAAAAAAAAAAACAAAAAGGATTTAATTACTTGATTTTTTTTTTTAAATCTACTCTAAAGTCTAACATTTAAATTTTAATACAATTAAACTAAATATATATATCAATACCGTTGCGAGTTCAGAGTGTAGCACCTAGCTTTCTAGCTGTCCTTCAGGACATTTTAACATACCCCTTATCAGCCAGCTCTATGAGCTGGCTAGAAAGCTGAAAGAGAAAATGTTCTTGCAGGCTTTTAGACCTGGTGAGTTCAAAGCCAGAGTCACTGCTGCGTCTCAGTTCCTACAGTACCTTTTCCTTCTGATCAAACAGAACCAAGTAAAACTCACAACTCTTAAAAGAACTATCAAATAATGGGAGGAGGGAAGTAAAAATAAATGGACCCATAATGCCTTCTGAACAGTACCAGGGAAAGTTTATTGACTCCATTTTAGATAGCCGCACTCCCAAGTGTGAAAACAAGAGCTGATCCTGTTTTGAGTCCAACTACTATAAAATATTTTAAAGCCCCATTAATTTAATTATATAAAGGCATAAATATACTCCAAACACTATACATGTATGTGTTTGATTTTGAGCTTTGTCCCCTTGATAACACAGAAGGGGAAGACATGATGACTAAACCTGGACTGTAATTGCCAGTCATCTCTTTCATCTGTGCTTTAAGTAACAAAACATAGAAATGTTTTTGGAAGCAGCCCCTGAAAAACATGGCAGATTTGGCTAGCATAGGCCTACAGTTCCCCGAGTCATGCTAGTCATTTTTATCAAGTTGCCGGGATGGCCTGGATTTGGAGACTGGCTTCTCCCTGCACTGAGTGCCAGCTGCAGACCAGAGTTTGAAAGCAGCCTCCCCCTGCATCAAGACATTTTTTTTCCAAAAGGTTTCTGCAGAGGCTGCCAGCTTTTAAAAGTGCTTAGGAAACAGCATGAGGGAACTGGGCAGTCCAGCAGCAGCAAAAAGCAGGCAGACTATGCCGAGGTCTTTGAAAGAATACTCTCAGGAGGCGCAATCTTTGAAGGGGGTCTCCCTCCTTCCTATTCAGTTTCTTCCAGAAATCCTGGAAGGAAGAGGAAAAAAAAAAAGACAGAAAGAAAGAAAAGAGAGAGAGAGAGAGAGAGAATCTCTGAAAATGAGACATGGATTTGGTTGTTTCTGTCACTGTACCTCACCTCCAGGAACAGCAGTTTAAATGTGTGCTGAGTTAGCGGGCCGGGGGGGTGGGACAGGACGGACACGACACACTTCCATGGACTCAGTAATAATATACCATGCTTTTATACTGCTTCACATGTTCAGAACATCTTATAAATACTGGGCCAGATTAATCCAGGCTTTAAATCTACATAAACCTTGGCAGAGGGCTCTGGTACCCGTGAGATTATGAGGTCTGCCATGAAACTAAATTGTGACAATCGAAAAAGGAGACTCAAAAGAGGCACAGCCAGGAGGAAAAGTTTGTTATTCGGGAATCACAAAGAGAGAAAAGAAATCTGGGAAGAAGTAAGCAAATGGTTGGTCAGTTGCATAACAGATGGCTGCATTTTTAGGGATGATGTTAGGAAACTTTGGGAAAGGAAGGGCATAAGTTTCCGTTCATTTCATCTCTGGAGAACAAAGAGTCATGCAGATTTTTAAGGTAAAAACAGTAACTCAGAGAGACTGACAGAAAGAACCATTTTTTGTTTATGCACTTATATTTTTCTTATCCTGAGGAGATGGCAGTGAGGATACTTGGTTGTAAGTAAATATAAATGATGGTATAAATTATATAGTCTTCACAAGCAGCAGTAAACCCAACTAACTTGTTCGTTGCTTATTATGCTCCATGTTCATCTAACTGGTCTGCATAGCAACTGTAAGAGGCTTGATTTGTATTTAAAATTATGATTTGTCCTGCTGTGTGGTAGCTTAATGATAACTGACCTAATTTGTCATATAAATCTCTCGCATAGGAAAGGAATTCATTTCCCTTTGGGAAGGCAGAGCACTCTGAAACAGCCTTTGCTGCTGCCACCCCAAAACCCTTCAATACCAAAGTTAAGAGGCAGAGCATGAAGGAAGTGTGAGGGAAGCACTTTATCTGATCTCATTATGTTTTCCCTATTTCTGCCACAGTGTAGCATGCCACTGATGCTCACAATAGAGAGGATGAGGGAGCAGTAAACACAATAAACAAACAACAAGTGGAATGCCGAGACCAAGAACAATTACACAGAGACAAAGAACAATTACACAGCTAATCACAGTCAGAGGAAGCACATGGTAGAGCTGGGAAGGTTATTTGTGTGTCAGTCCAGAGGTTCAATCTTTCCACTGCATGTATTTATAGCTACTATTTTGCATCTGTTTCACAACGTCACCATGTGGCTCCACAGACCTTCTCTCCTTCCTCCCGTCCCATTCTCTCTGCCTCAGACACTGCAATTATATTTGGAGCAAAATAGATCTATTTCCTAGCTATGGAAAGGTCTCTAAATCAGAAACAGCGTACTTGAGAGACCATCTCTCACCTCACTGTTGCCACATTTTACAACTGATTCACCACAGCGTAAGGGATTGGCTGCAGCAGGACAGGCTCCAGAGGTGCCCTTAACTTCCTAATTGATCTATACTGTTGGCCTTTCCTCAGGCCCAGATGCGATTTATTCACTGAACACTGTAGCCTGAATGTACACATTCTCCACATTTTGTCTTCCTATTTTGGTAAAGTTCTTAATTTCACAAAAGCACACATAGCCTTAGAGATCCAAAAAGCTCAGCCCAAGATAAAGTTTTCAGACATGCACGCTTCCTGTCTTTCCTACCATACTGCAGTACAGCTCAACTGTGCCCCATAGTAAGTTTTCAGCCACAGACTGGGGCCATGGAGGTGGACTTCCACCAGCCTAAGACCTTTGGTACAGGCAGAGCTGTTAACAAACACGCATGACCATTAGTAATGGTCTTGCTAGTTCAGACCATCATCGCCTGTCTCAGGCAGCAATCTCTTCTAATTTTCTCAGCAGGTTTGATGCATCCTCAAGCCCTACAGTTCTTTTCTGCGAAGGAGCAATGGTGGTGATCAAACTACTGCCTTAAACATTTTATTTATCTAAAAGAAAATGATCAAAAGAAAGTCTTACAACAATGAAATAGATCATATGCTAGTCTGATTTTCATTAAGATCTCTAGGTCTAGGAAAAGATCTAACTCAGCCTCTTTCCTCAGCATGTCACCCTGCGTCAGCCTGTCCCTCCTGACAACTTCTGCCAACAATCATCTTTTTTTAATCCTGAGAAACCAAATGGAGTTTGCTTTATCTCCAAGCCCCTTGCTCTGGCAGAAAGATTTGTATCATTTTGGATCCGTGATTCACATCCCTTAAAGCTATTTGTTTATTCCTCCCACTGTCTTCCTCTTGGATGACTGAGGCCAAAGAATTGTGTAGCATTCCTTTTCTTATCAGAAGCAACAAATGTTAGAACAAAGTGTACATAAAGGGAGATCTGATAACCCACCTATGTATTGCTTCACCTGCCACCTCCAGGTCATTTACAGCATTCATTCTGGTCAGTATTGTTAAAGCAGTGCATTGCACTAACTTGGAGAATCACACTCCAAGCCTGTTATAAAGCAATACACTGAATTAATTCCTCCTCTGTTACCCTGGTGTAACAAAGAAGAACTTACCCCTCTGTCTGTTTTAACTTTGAACCGAGTGCATACATTTCTACCTTCTCTTTGCCAGGTTTTTTTTTTTTTTTTAAATGAACCTTTCAGGAATTTGTATGTAGTTCAGAGCTAATTTTAGCTTGATCAGAAAGTGCTCTGGGGATGCTTGCATAAAAGGTGCTATAGAAATGTACTACATTGCATCATATCCAAATCAAATTCAACATAGTTAAAAATTAGCTATGGTGGTAAAAAATGCTGCAGGGACAAGGCTGGCGCAGAGTCTACGCTGGAAGAAAATGCCTAAATAATTGTGGTGTCTGTATTTTCACAGGTTAAGACAAGGGCCTTCAAGGGCAATTTGAATCTGATGCTTTGAGATACGAGCTGATCACATGCAGAAATCGAGAAGGGATTTATAAGCAGTGGATAACCAAGCTGCAGCCATACAGAAAAGCACTAGTGGATCTAGACTACATAATGTTCAATAGCTGTGGGTAGGAGGGTATATTCTCTTCTCTTTTCTCCCTGCCCTGTTGGTAATAATGCAAGGCACACAATGAGGGCATCATGCTAGGTGAACCAATACTTGAAACCACTAAGAAAAATCTTATTTTTCCATAGAATGAAGAAGCAGTGGCACTCTGAGGTCAGAGTTAGGCAGTCAGGTATACAAGGATAATTGCAAGCATTGCAGTTCCTATATGCAGCCTTTGCAAACATACATTGATTCACCACAGAATGCCTCCAAAAGAAAAGGAATTCTTAAGATTTCTTAACATTCTCCCATGAGAGCAGGTTTCTTTTTCAAGCCATTGTGCCACCATTACAACCTTATTTTTATTTTCAAGAATTTTCATTGAATCACAGAATTCCTCTCTGACACAGATCACCTTTTAGAGATATTTTCCAATTGATCTAATCCATCCATTCTACCTAAGAACTCCTTTACCTTTTTTTTTTAAAAAAACAAAAACCTAAGGTTGCATGTAAAAATGTAGCATCATTAACAATTCTTTAATATATACAAGCAAATCTGGCAACTTTAAATCATGTTACTTCTTTGAAACATGCCACAGACTGTCTTTTCCACTTTCTACTTAGTGAATCTTCATAGGGTTTTTAATACTCTTTCTACTTTTGCCATGATCAAAGGAATTGCTCTCCGTTTGCTTGTTCCTCTGATAAGTGATAAAAGATGTCAGTGGGACTAATGAGAACTGCCTCCAGCTTCCTTCATAAAGCCCTGTAGAAAAGAAATCACAATGCATTGTCAAACCTGCTAGTCTTTTAGGAAATAAAGTGTGGAAAAATACTAGGCACAAAGACAACAGGGGGATGGGGGGGGGGGGGGGGGGGGATGGGGGGAAGCTTTTGTAAATGAAACAAAACAAGATATTGATGAGTAAGTAGAAATATTGCTCCCATCAATAACGTGTATAGGGGTAAATCCTGAAACAGCTGCATATGCAAATGTGGAGCTCCATTTCTTTGTGCAATAGTATTTGCTTTCCCCCCACACACACATTGCACATGCTGAAAAGGTAACATAGAGCTTACCCCCACCCCATGATAGAGCAGTGTGAAAAAAATCAGAATCCAAATCCAGATTAGGTCTTTACCCTTCAGTGCTGAATGACAGTTTACATTACTTTTTTCAGGATCTGCCAGAACAAAATTCTTCTCAGTTTCAAAGCGAATTTTGCCCGCTAGCGCAATGGCCATCATTCCAGTGAGGACCGAAGGCAGTTAGCACACCCCCAGGCCCTAAAACCATGAATATGTTTCCATTTACTCACACTGAAAACAACTGGAATAAACCCCATGGATCACATGAAGTGTGTGTGCATTGAGACCAGTCCCAAACAAGTGGCAAGGTTTTAATTTGTGCTGTGAAGAGCTGCTCAGCCTTCTGCGCAAATTCCTCCTCCAATTACTGTTTCTAATTTGCTTCTGCAGATTTGCTGACCACTATCTCATCCACAGGGACTGCTTGTATGTTTTCTCTAACCCAGATAATGGTCAAATGCAAATAGATAGGTATCTTGCTAAGGTAGGACAGGTCAGTCTCAGTTCTTTGAATTAAACAGAAAACAAAGATGCATGCAAATCAAACAACAGGCTCATTTCCTACATAGCCTCCTCCTAACAACAGGACACACACACCCCCTTCAACACCTCCGTCATTGCAGATGTGCTCTTGCTTTTCAAGACTGACACAAACATGCCAAAAGGTGGTAGCACTGTGATTTTTTTCCTGTGAATAACCTGTGCTATCACATGTACTTGGTTGATTGCATATTAAACCCTGAAAAGCTAGACCTGTGGGCTTTTTAGCAAGTTGTATGAAGGCTTAGAACAGAACAGCCTGATAGAGAATCATGACCTTTAAGTCAGCAAGCAGAAAACTTTGATTTATTTTTGTCTGGTTTTACATCGATACTTCTGCATTATTTTCCTAAAGAGAGACTGATTCTCTCAGGCTGATAACTTTTAAAACATTTTGATATATGACTAAGTATAGCCATTTTATTATGCCTGCATACATAGTTTTCTAACTATACACATTTATTAAAGAAACTATAGAAGGTCATAATCTACAAAAATGTAGCTTACAAATCAATATTTATAAATACAAATTAATGCAAGTGTTCAAGGGGAAAATGTAAAGTTATGAAAATATTTTGCTTTTCAAACTAATTATTTTAATCAACAAAGGAAGGCTTATTAAAGTGACTTGCAATGGTTGTTTCTGACTATCATGTCATTCAAGTTTAAAACTAGTAGGTTTCATCTTATACTTCATTTTTAACCATAGGTGGTAGAGGAAGATAGGCATCCTGCTTTTTCAGAGACTCAGTGCTAAGTGCCAGATATGGCAAAATGGATATATTTGATTCCAAGGAAAAATTTTAATATTTCTATCTTTTTGTGGAAATAACTGAAGAGTACACAGTGAAAACAAATATACCAATTTTCTTTGTGTTGACTTTAGTCACTGGACAAAATTAAGTGAGTAAATGGAACCTAGAAGTATTATTTTCTCTTCACCGCTAACGAGTAGTGACTCACTGCCCCGATGTGAAAACCTTGCCAGCAACGCATGTTTTGGGATTTTTTTCTTTAAACTTTGAATGATTTAATACATCAGAATAAATTGGACTTAATATAGGTTTAAAACTTAACTTTACATAGTTTTACTCAAGAAAGATTTTTTTTTTTAAACTTAAATAAATTGGATTTTTAATTTAAGTCATTGGTTTTTATCCATCCTGCTGTTCCTCTTCATTAAGGGAAGAATGGCTCTGATGCCTCAACAGAACAGAAACTCTGATCTTTCTCCTGGGGCTCTGTTTCCCCTTTATACTAATATTGAATATGAAGGGTCTATGGAATCTTAAATAAGGAAGATAAATGCATTTCTAGGCTGGATAGGGGAGGGATTAAGCCAGGGAAGTAGCCTAGGGGAGAGTGGAGCTACATAAACAGACACCCTGAGGCAGCTTCTATCGCCATTAGCTTCACTGGGCTGAACCACCAATTAACGCCAGCCCTGAATCCGGTCCATACCTCCAAAGTCACAATCACACATACTCTTAGGGTTGTGTTCTTCTTCTAAAATAGCGCTACTTGTAATAATCAAAGAACAATTACAACGTTAACCACCAAAAACCAACAGAAATTGCTTTTGATTCTGTCTGGCTTACTGTTATGTTGTGAGAGTCTCGGAGAGTGCACTAATAAGCATGGGAATAAGCTGATGTTTGAATTCAATTTCCTTCATGATCATATTCACTGAAAGAATGACAGAATCATATAGGTTGGAAAAGACCTTTAAGATCATCGAGTTCAACTGTAAACCTAACACTAGCAAGATAACACTACCAAGATATACCACCACTATACCATGTCCCTAAGCACCTCATCCAAACATCTTTTAAATACCTCCAGGGATGGCGACTCAACCACTTCCCTGGGCAGCCTGTTCCAATGCTTGATAACCCTTTCCGTGAAGTAAAATTTCCTAATATCCAGTCTAAACCTCCCCTGGCACAACTTGAGGCCATTTCCTCTTGTCCAATCACTTGTTACCTGGGAGAAGAGACCGACCCCCACCTCTCTACAACCTCCTTTCAGGTAGTTGTAGGGAGCAATAAGGTCTCCCCTCAGCCTCCTTTTCTCCAGGCTAAACAACCCCAGTTCCCTCAGCCGCTCCTCATAAGACTTCTGCTCCAGACCCTTCACCAGCTTCATTGCCCTTCTCTGGACACACTCCAGCACCTCAATGTCTCTCTTGTAGTGAGGGGCCCAAAACTGAACACAGTATTCGAGGTGCGGCCTCACCAGTGCCGAGTACAGGGGGACGATCACTTCCCTGCTCCTGCTGGCCACACTATTTTTGATACAAGCCAGGATGCCATTGGCTTTCTTGGCCACCTGGGCACACTGCTGGCTCATATTCAGCCAGCTGTCAACCAACACCCCCAGGTCCTTCTCTGCCTGGCAGCTTTCCAGCCACTCTTCCCCAAGCCTGTAGCGTTGCATGGGGTTGTTGTGGCCCAAGTGCAGGACCTTGCACTTGGCCTTGTTGAACCTCATACAGTTGGCCTCGGCCCATTGATCCAGCCTGTCCAGGTCCCTCTGCAGAGCCTTCCTCCCCTCAAGCAGATCAACACTCCCACACAACTTGGTGTCGCCTGCAAACTTACTGAGGGTGCGCTCGATCCCTTCGTCCAGATCATTGATAAAGATATTAAACAGAACTGGCCCCAACACAGAGCCCTGGGGGACACCACTTGTGACCAGCTACCAACTGGATTTAACTCCATTCACCAACCACTCTTTGGGCCCAGCCATCCAGCCAGTTCTTTACCCAGCAAAGAGTACACCCGTCCAAGCCATGAGCAGCCAGTTTCTCCAGGAGAATGCTGTGGGAAACCATGTCAAAGGCTTTACTAAAGTCTAGGTAGACAACATCCACAGCCTTTCCCTCATCTACTAGGTGGGTCACCTTGTCAGAGAAGGAGATCAGGTTGGTCAAGCAGGACCTGCCTTTCCTAAACCCATGCTGGCTAGGCTTGGTCGCTTGGTTGTCCTGTACGTGCTGCATGATGGCACTCAAGATGATCTGCTCCATCAGCTTCCTCAGTACTGAGGATCCCCAGATCCTCCTTCCGGCCCTTCTTGTAGATGGGCGTCACGTTCGCATTGGTTGGGGAAGATACAGAGTTCTGTGCTCATTATTTAAAGCTCACAAATGCTATCCTTGCATCTTTCCCTTGTGCAAAACACACCTGCAGAGGAATGGTGCTTCTTGTATTCAAAACAATAGATCTTTTATGGGTTTTGTTTTTTTTTTTTTTCCACATGAACTGTCCATTTCATGCATTTTACTAAAGCAACAGTATGGTCTCCAGAATAGCGGGACACTTTTTTGGCCTATTTTTCCAAATCTTGAAGTTAAGTATTGGAAAGGGCATTTGGCAGCAACTTGCCAGTAGAGCTTGAAACTCACAAAAGAATTTCAGCAACACAAGCTGATTATAACATCCGGTCCTGCTCCAAAACAGAATCATTTCTCAGAGATTCCACAGGTGTCTGTCTGTACAGGAGTTAGTGATGACTTTAAGGTTTGTAGCCTCAAAACTTTGAAACTGGAAGCTCTAAACTGTTGGGGG